>NC_050514.1:30976633-30989905 GCF_002922805.2 Oryzias melastigma | reverse complement strand
AGGACTTCCAACTATTGATTTTGGAGTGCCAAATATTTTTCTCTGTGACCATATTCTTTATTATTTTTCACCTGCAGACAGACCATATCCACCTGAAGGCTTTAGCTTAGCCTTTGAGGTTCTTACATTTTAAAAATTTAGGAAATTACATGATAAAATTCCAACTTCAATTCGTCTTATACACACAGAACTTGGACCTTCCACTCGTTGGCCCCTAATCACATCATTCATACGTCCCGACTGACCTTGAGTGCAGCTCTGTGCTGCCATTGTTGTATTTGCTGCCTCGCTCCCACATGCCAAAGTCAGGAACCCTGTAGGCCCTCTCCACACAGAACACCAGGTTCTGGATGAAGGAAACCTGTCAGAGGGAGAAGCCAGAGTCACAGCACTGAAGGAGCTAACGCTCCACACAGAGAAGGATTTCATCTTCAGTAGCATAAACAGTCGTGCTGGTATGTATGGGAACAAATGACCTGTGGTATCGATCTGTGGCGAGGCGAGTGATTCTATCCTTCACAGGTCAAAAAAGATGAAGACAGCGGATTTTTCATCAGCTCTCAAGGTGAGAGTCTCCCTGCAGCTTCAAGCTTTAATTAAACAGTGAATCTGTGAGCCCACACAATCGCTTGTTACGTTACTGCAATTAAAGTATTTCCTTGTGATCACTTCTGCTTTTGGGGTATTTTTTTACAGTTTTACTAAACTTTAACAGTGAATTTAAACAGTGCAGCTTAAATCCAAAACTCAGAAATAACAGGAAAGAGCCTTAAAGGGGCAGAAAGGAGTCGTGAGGCTAAAACATGCGAGGAGCAAAAGGCATAGAAAGCTGTGAAAGGCGAAAAGGTGTCTTTTTTTTAGGGCTTTATGAGCTGCATGATTAATGAAGCAGAGTTTTTAGTATCTTAATGGTATCTTAATGAATGTTTCTGCTTAGCAGCCAAAGTCCCCTCTCTGCCTGCCAATGCTGCATTTCCTGAGAATTTGCAAAAGCGAGCCAATACAAATGTAGTTAAACATGTGATGCAAAAAAAAAAAAAGAAAAGAAGGAAACTAACAAGAAAAGTTTACCTGTGATAATGCTAGTGTGAATGCTTTCAGCTGAATGTGGTTGCTGAATATGTGAAGCTTTTTGCTCAAGAAATTTACTGTAATTGCTGAAGATTCTCAAGCTTTTGCATAATGCTAAAGTTACTAAGAGACTAGAAATTGCAGAAACTGCACAAATAATTTGAAGAATATCTTAACCCGTTGAAAAAATTGCAAAAAATGTAAAAATGCGTAAAAATTAGCCCAAAACACCTCAGTAGATGTCAAATTAGCCAGAAAAGCTAATATGCAGCGAAAATAATAACTTAATTCAAAATTAGCCCCCCCCCAAAAAAACTCAGTAGGTGACAAATTAGCCAAAAAAGCTAGCACGTTGCTTAAATGGTATCTTTACTCAGAAATGGCCTAAAACATATTTGTATATGCGAAATTAGCCAAAAAGGCGAACACTTTGCTAAAATATTAGCTTAATTCAAAATTATCCCCAAATACTTCAGTAGGTGCCAAATTAACTAATAAGCTAGAACTTTGCTTAAATACTAGCTTTACTCAGAAATGACCCAAAAAACCTAAGAATATGCTGAATTAGCCAAAAAAGCTAACACATTGCTAAAAATATTCAGTATGTGCCAAATTAGCTAAAAGCTAGTCATTTATTTAAATACTACCTTAACTCAGAATTGGCCAAAAAGGTCTTAATATATGCTAAATTAGCCAAACAAGCTAACACGTTGCTAAAATATTAGCTTGAACTCAAAATTAACCAAAAAAATTCAGTAGGTGTCAAATTAGCTAAAAGCTAGCAATTTATTTAAATACTAGCTTTACTCAGAATTGGCCCAAAAGGCCTTATAGTATATGCTAAATTAGCCAAAAAAGCTAACATGTTGCTAAAATTTTAGCTTAAATCAAAAAGAACTCAAATAACCTCATTAGACGCCAAAAACATTATGATTTTGCTAAAATTTTAGCTAAATTCAAAATTAGCCATAAAAACCTCAGTAGCATAAATGTCCTGAACATGCTGAACGTTTTGATTACAAACTTGCATAATTTGCAGAAAGTGCACAAATATTGGAAGAATCTTGGAATTGTGTGAAAAACCCCCCAGCAAAATGTGGGTAAAATTTCAATAATTACATAAAATTTCAAAAATTGCGTAAATAAAAGTAAAACCATGACTGTCCTGAACATGCTTTTAATTGAATAAATTGCAAAAATTTTTAAATTTTCCATTCATTTCCAATGGGGCTGCAAAAATTGCATAAAATCTTTGGTACAAATACTAAAAGTACAAGCAGGAATCTCCTTAACGAGCTCAACGTTTTGATACCAAGATTGCTTAAATTGCTGAAAGTGTGATTGAGTTTTTACCAATCAAAAAACATACGGAAGAATAAATAAGCAATAATGATAAAGAGAAATGCTCACAAAGCCTTCTCCATTTCAAGCTGCGTGAGACAGAAAGAGGTGGAAAGAGCATCTTCTGCGCGGACGTGCAGCAGTTTTTCTCTGGGAAGAAGAAAATGCTGCAATGCAGCTTCCAGCGCCGTCCACGGACGTGGGCACGACAGCCAAACCAATAAATACAGCTGTGATCGAATTAGTCCAAGGGAAAGCACAAACTCTGATGTAGACCGGATGCTAGTTAATAACATTCTGCCAATGCGAGCTGCAATCTAGTAAGTGCAGCTTAATCTGTAAAAATCAGTCACCTTTGTGGGGGAAAAATCCTCGGAGCCAAACTGTTGCCACTATTTGTTTGGGGGTGAAAGTAAAGGAAAGAAGGGGAAGTCCCATTAGCAGCTTAATATTGGACCGTCACAGCTGACTTCAGCAAAGGCCCGTTTGGTAAACAAATGGATTTCTCCTCAAAGATCAGCGTTAAGTAAAGCTGCAAATGAGGCGGCTGTAAAAACGGACAGAATTAATGATGTTACCGCCGCCGCCGCCGCCGCCGCTGGAGGCAGAGCATTAAAAAACCCCAGAAAAACAAGCCCTGTAAACTTCACAGCCAAGTCGCTTCGGTTTTATTAAGAGACGAACATAAAGACGACAGAAAGCGATGCCGGACAGATACGTCAAATTTAGAGGAAAGCTCTTTTCACTTAACGCCGCCAAATAAGATGTTAGACCTGCAGGAATCCCGGGAGAAGATTTAATGTAAACGGTTCCCTCGTGAAAGTCGACTGAGCCGCTCACGAGGAGCATAAACGGCGGCAGAAAAGCTGTAAATGTGAGCAATAATCTGGTGATCCTGCATTGGAGCCGCTGCAGGATTCATAAACTATTTCAAAAATAACTAAGTACAGATTTTTCACTGGGGAAAAAAACGTGAAAACCAGTTTTAAACGCCTGAACACGATGTCATAAAATATTTACTTCTAAAATGCAAAACATGGATCAATTACTGGATTCAGCAGAGATGGTAGAATTTCAAAAAAGCTCAATAATGCACAATATATACAATATATATATATATATAATGTTTAAATTAGCTAGAAAAGCTGCATTACCTGTATAATGCTAGTGTGAATGATTTTTGCTAAAAGAAGTGGCTGAAGCTGAAACTTGTGCTGAAAATTGTGATGCAATTTATTTTAACTGCATAATTGCAATAAGGTATTTGCAATTGTTAAATTTGCTAAAGAACTTGAAATTTCATTTAAGTACTAAGAAACAGCACTGAAGTTGACCCAATTTTCTGAAAAATTTGTAGTAAAATTGCTTTAAAATCCCTAATTAATACAAATTTTGCAAAAACATTTGGTGTTTTGTTTAAATATGAGCTAAACTCCAAATTAGCCCAAACATGTAGCTCATTGCTGAAATACTAGCTAAATCTGAAAATGCCAAAAATTCCTCAGGAAACTAAATTAGTCAGAAACATTAGCATGTTGCTAAAAAAGAAGCTCTAAATTTGCCGAAAATCTTTAATAGATGCCAAATTAGCCAAAAATCACTGCAGTAGGTAATTAAAAAAATGAAAACTATCTTACAGATACTGAATGTCTCAAGTTTCTGATTGCTTAAAGTGTTTCAGTTAAAGATTTTTGTTTTAGTTTTGAGCTTGTTTCATTCATAATTCAAAAAGAAAACATCTGATTCTATGAATCAGCAGCATAAAAAATGAATGAAAAAGAGGTAGAAAGACGAGTAAATCCTATAACTGCATCCTTTACACAACTGTAGCACTTTCATTCCTACAGAATGTTTGAATCTGAATTTACTGCATCCACTCACAATTATTACATCACAAATCAATTCAAAAATTGTCAAGAATCATCCATTTAGTCTCAAGTTTCATACTTAGTATATTAGTTTTTATCGATTTTTCTTTACATAAAGTTATTCTTGAGTCTGTGATTGAATTTTCTAGATTGTTCCATAAATGCTCTCTGTTTATTTTATTTTTAATTCTTTCCTTTTCAGGCAGTAAAATGATTTCTAAAAACCTTTTCTGAATATCTGTAGGTGAAATTTAATTAGAAATTATTAAAAAACAAGCTAAATCATTGCATTTCAAACTGGATGAACAGTCGATTTGATTGATCTCTATATGGTTCATAATAATTCTTAAAGCTTTTTTCTTGTAATATAATTATGGGATGTATTTAAGTGTTATATGTCAACCCCAAATTACCACAAATACGAAGCAATCATTGAGTTTTATATTGTAAACGAACATAAGTGTTAAAAAAATAACTCTTTATAGCAAACCAATCATTTTGGCGGTTTTATTCTTTTCTGCTCGTGTAAGATCTTCATCATTTATGACCCGTAAGACATTATTTTTTCATTTACCAAACAAATTATATCCATGTGTATCGATTGATCTATTTTTCTCCTTCTTTTCACTGAATAAAACCAACATTTCATCATTAACGTAACTTTTTCCATGTATTTTTACTGTCTTTTTGACATCATTTGAACTAATGGCGAGGAGAGTGTGTGGGCGTCCCGGATCGACCCCCTCTGCAGTGGTTTAGAGCTTTATTTACCTCGTCCGTGTTGTAAATGATCTGCAGGCCGGAGCAGATCATCTCCACCAGGTACAGCAGGAACAGAGAAACGGCATCGATCTGCAGCGAGGACACAAGCGGGGACAGACACCGTCTCAACAAGACAAAAAAGAAAGAAAAGGAGCATCATTTGTACTCCGTCTCTTAGCCTCAAATTTGTCAAAGCAGCTGTTTTCGATTTCCTATACAGAGTGGAGTCTGAGACGTGAGCTTTATGTCGGCCATTAGGCCCCCGGCTTTGGGCTGCCTCATCAATAATGGTGGAAGAATCAACAGCTTGAAAGTAAACGTGTTGAAACCGCTCACTAAAAAACAACTTTCACTCTTCATGCTTTCAGCATGATTTACATTCCAACCGCCTGCTACTGCAACCAAGATCAACCAGAACAGACGACTGCTGCGGTCCGTGTGCAGAGAGAGAACTCAGAGGGTTTGGTCGGCGTGCTGACCTGCAGGTGATGGTACTCGCTGTTGGAGTAGACCTCATCGCCGGTGTCCACGTTGAACACCGAGTGCAGACACTTGGAGGGACTGGGGTCTTGTTTAAACTGCTCCACCTGACAGACACAGACAGAGAGGAGGTCTGAGCTCACAGAGGAAAACGCTGAGAGAAACTACAGCGAAGGGACAGAAGTTTAAAAACACAGACAATATTCACAGTCTATAAAAAATATTAAGGTTTGTTTTGTTTCTTGTATATTGTCAATTAAATCATTCAAGAAAAAAAAACAAACAAAATAGTTGATAGATTTCAGTTTAAAAGATAAAAAATAACTTTTCATCAGCTTGGAGACTCCATGAAACCAGTCAGTTTGGAGAAAGTATGAAAAACTGGAATACTGGAGAATGGAGTAAAGTAGAGTAGAATAGAGCAGAGAAAAGTAGAGCAAAGTAGTATAGAGCACAGTAGAGTAGAGCAGAGTAGAGCAGACTGAAGTAGAGTAAAGTAGAATAGAGTAGACTGACGTAAAGTAAAGTCAAGTAGAGTAGAACAGAGTAGAGCAGAGTAAAGTAGAAAGCCGAGTAGAGATGAAAAGAGCATAGTAGAGAAGAGTAAAATTGAGTAGAGAGTCGAGCAGAGTGAAGTACAGAGTAGAGTTATGAGCGTAGACTTAAATAGAATAGAGCAGAGCGGAGTAGAGTAGAGCAAATTGGAGTACAGAGTAGAGTAGAACAAAGTAGAGAGTAGAGTAGAGTAGAGTAGAGTAGAACTGGATAGAATAGAAATAGGAAAGAATGTGGATCAGAATAGAATGGAATAAAGCAGAACAGAATATGATAGAGTAGAATAGAATAGGACAGAACAGAGTAGAACAGAATGGAAGATAATAGGACAAAACAAAATAAAATAGAGCAGAACAGAACAAAGAATAGAATAGAATAGAAAAGAACAGGATTCTCAGTGTCAACTTTAGAGAAATGCCAAGTTTAAGCTAAAACATTTACTTCTTACATTTTACTTCTAGTCTGTGATCAAACCCAGTAGGTCTTCAGCAGAATCTACGTTACTAAATTCTAGTTTCATTTCAACGTATCTCAATGAATTGTTTTTTTAGCCACTTCAGTTCTATTGTGCTTTACGTTTTCTTCTCTCCTATTTTTCTATAAGCAGCTTGTTCTGGGAGCATGTAAATGACTGCAGGTAAATGACTGCAGGTAAATGACTGCAGGTAAATCACAGCTTTACTGCAATTCATCTCTGACTCTGAATATGTGGGTGGGACTGTAACATGCTTTTTGCCTTGTAGATAGTAGAAAAATCAATACTTTCAGTAATACATGCATCAATAAATCAAATATTTGACTTCAATATTTCAAATATTGTCTGAAGTTCAGTGATCCGTTTGAAAGTTCATCCGTGTGTTTTGTTCTGGAGGTTAAACAGAGTCCGTTTTTGGTCCAACTCCAGCATAAATTTCAGGGTTTCTCCACAACAGTTGGGTTTGTGTTTCGTGGTTTGTTGGTGGTTTGGCGCGTTTGCTGCATCGACTCAGCTGCACACTAAATCACAGCTGGGCCGCCAACCCTGTCGAGCAGTTATAAATAATTGCCCCTTTGTCCCATTTTTACCTCGTTTGTTTCTCTTTCCCGCACCTCTGTCTCGGCTCGCTCAGTCATTACCCTCCACAAACTGTCTCCATTTTTCCTCTACCCCCCAGTTTTCCAATATGCTGCCGTTTTTTTATTTGAACATCTTTATCTTTGTTTCTCAGAAAACCTTTTGTTCTCTCATTTGTGCTCCTGTCTGTCCTCACACATTACTGCGCTCAGGTCAGAGTAAAGAGCTTCTGTCCTACTTTTCCTGAAATGGCTCCATTTCCCGCCGTCCCACAGCGTCGGATATGCGTGTCTGCATGAGCGTGCACAGTCAAATTATAACGGCCACTGCAGTTTATGTCTCCAAAGTACCTTTTTGGTGAAAAGGACTTCATTTTGCTCACAGAGTCAAGTCACTTCACGGGGATGAGTTGGAAAAGCAGCAGATCAACGTGTCAACATAGACTGGAAATGATCCAAACGCTGAACTGCTTCGACCAAAAACATTGAAGAAGTCGTTTAACAAAATCATTGAACTGAGTTTGAGAGCGTAATAAATATTTTTAGGCATTTAAATCTAAAATTTTTGGTTTTAGTTCGGTTATTCTGCTCCCAGACCGCTTTGTATTCAGACTGAGGAATCTCAGAGCAAACCGGAGTTCAGTTTGATTGGAAATGAACCACCTCGAATGGCGGGTCCGAGAGCGGTTCCTGGTCCCGGACCAGGCATTCAGACTGAAACTTTGTTCTGAATCATCGGGAGAAACAAACTCTGGTTCACTTTAAGCAGATCAAATGTGTCCAGTCTGAATACACCCTGAGAGAAGTGAATCAGTGAGAGGTTTGATAGCCTTAAACATCTGTAATGAAAACAAGTTTAGACACTACAATAACATGTGGTTTTCACTGCATCATGCATCCCTCTGCAATTCATTCATATTATTCTGTTTTACCGAAATTATTTTTCTTATTTTTATTTATGATCCTTGTTCGTGTTTTGTTGTTTTCTGTAAATAATCCTGACTCGATAACTGTCAAATAAAAATGTACTTGTTTTGAACTTTTAACATGAACAAACGACAGTAAACTCTTATCTTATTCTACCATGGGGATCTCACCTATCACAGGTGAGCCGCTCTGTATCCAACTGTTACTCCCCAGGTAGGTTTGCACAATAAATCGAGAATGTATCGACATTACAATATCAGCTTGAGCAATAATCATATCGCAAATGACGGGGTAAACCGCGAACAGTGAGCTTAAAGGTTTACACACATGCTTAGACAGAGACACCATTATGTTTTAAAAACAACTAAAGTGTTAATTTTAAATGATTGGTGTTTCCCCAATAAGTTCTAAATCATCTCCTATTGAGATAAATTGCTGTATGATTTACGTCGACCTTTATTTAAATAAAACTGTTGCAGTGAAATTGAAATTATGTATTAGAGGTAATTTTTTTGTTCATGTTTTGGAAGTTATATGGTAATTGCAGTATTGATTACTAATATCATATAGTTTTCCTCAAATCATGCAGACCCGTTCCCAGGTTACAGTTCTACAAAAGCACAATCAATTGACTCAGAATAGGTCTTTTTCTGATGAAGTCCTCAAGCTTTTCTGCATAAGTTCCTGCATGTTTATGAAAATGTAGACCAACATTATGGTCAAATCAGGATCAACTTAAAGGGAACGAAAAAACAGATTGAAAACTTGAAAAATAGAGGTTGTAAATGAAATAACATTTTGAAAATATGAAAACAAGTCATTGTAAATTTGAAAAAAAAAAGAAAATTTGAAAAAAAAAAAACAGAAAACTTGAATTTCAAAAACTATAAATGCAAAAATCACCAATTAAAAAATTATGTATCCATAAGTAACAGCTGCTGTTTTTAATTGTAGTCTTCAATTTTATATGTATATTTTTTGCTTTTCTGAATCTTCACTTTCAGGCCTCATTTTTCAATTTCAATTCTGATTTTTGAGTTTTCGGTGCTGATGTGGGCGGGGCTTTTGTTTGTGAATTTTTTTTCAGTTACATTGTGTATTTTAAAAATTTTCAATCAGTTTTTTTGTTCACTTTAAGATGATCCTGATATGATCCCATACAATGTTACAAGAAACTAAGATGTTATATCTACCTGGAAATACAAAAGCTGTGATGTTGGATTGTGAACACAAACAAAACTTCATTTCCTGCCTGTGAAATGATCCAAACTGTTGCTCCTGCTGACAAACTTCTGATCTGAATTCACAGGGAAGAGACCCAACTGATCACACCAGTTCCTGCGTTTGTTTGGTTTGAATGATTTATTGTGACGAGGCGACAGGTGTACCTGAGACTAACACTCAAACTGAGATGTTCATTAAGTCCAAATGTGGCAACAGTTTACTCTCTCCCCCGTTTTCCTTCTCCGTGTCAACACAGAACCAGCCTCCTATGTTCTCTGTTCAAACACTACAGAGAGCGAGTCCCAGCTGCTGCATCCGCCCAGCCACCGCCTCATGTCAGATCTTCAATAAAAGCAGCATGTTCTCCATAAGTGGTGGAGACGGGGCCGTAACAAACGCCGCTCTGCGTAATTAACTGTGTAAACGCAGCTTTGTAATTAAGACACAGAAAAGCTCTCTCCTAAATTAGGTCGTCGGGGTCAAGACGGAATGAAGGAGACCGGCTTTCAAAGGTACGCACTGCAAATATATCTCCAAATAAAACTCCTCCACTGGGAGATTTCTGAAGTCTGCAAGACTGACGCCGTTCAGTTTTAATGACGTGCAGCAGATCTCTAGTATGAGCTGTTTTCCAGTTTTCAGAACTCACCTTATCCGCCTGCCGCATGTAGCAGTAGAGAATCCCCCTCATGCACTTGATGGTGGAATGCTCCAGTTCATGCGTCCGACCCAGATCATCATCAATGCGTCTGTCGGAGACGGAACATTGAGGAAAGTAAGATATTGTTGCTCCAAGTCATATTTGACCAAGAAAGAAATAGCAAAAAATAAAACAAAAAGTAAAAAAATCCAAAGTTAAGGAGTACTTATTATCAGTTTATATCAAGAATGTCCAAATCCAGGCTTCGAGGCCGGACTCCTTCTGGTTTTATCAGAAATGCAACCTTACCTGCTGCTGATCACCTGGATCAGGTGTGTTTAGCCAAAAAGGAGCTTCAGTGGCAGGTTGGTTGGGAAACATATAGGACACCGGCCCTCTAGGACTGGATTTGGGCACTCCTACTTTATATGGTATTGTAAACATCTAAAACACTTAGCTACATTTATTAAAAGTCCCATCACCCTTGCCCATACCATGAAATTACCAACACCATGCTTGATTATTTGTTGTACTCGACAGATGACCCTTACGGTCACATGAACCAGTGTGGGTTCCCACACCAGGAAAGCCCCTCCCAGCACCACGCCAGGAGGTCCAGCAAAGGGTCCCCCACCCTCAGGAAAGCCCCTTCTGCCGCCCCAGGGGAGCCAGCGCAGGGCCTCATGCAGCGAAAACCCCTCCACCGCGCCAGGGGCCGAGTGCGGCTCCTCAACCTCCTGGACAGTCCTACCCCTGAGGCGCCAGGAGGTCCAGCAAAGGGTCCCCCACCCCCAGGAAAGCCCCTTCCGCTGCACCACGGAAGCCAGCGCGGATCCCCACCCCCAGGAAAGCCCCTCCCGCTGTGCCAGGGAAGCCAGCACGGGACCCCAACCCCAGAAAGCCCCTCCCCACCACGCAAGGGAGCCCAGTGCAGGTCCCCACCCCCAGGAAAGCCCCATTCTGCCACCCCAGGGGAGCCAGCGCAGGGCCTCATGCCCCAAAAAGCCCTCCACCGCGCCAGGGGCTCCTCAACCTCCTGGACAGTCCTACCCCTGCCGCGCCAGGAGGTCCAGCAAAGGGTCCACCACCCCCCAAAAATCCCTTCTTTCCCACCCCTAGACGAGCAGCCTCGCCACCACCAAGGGGTTTTTAGCATCCCAAACCCCTAGCATGAGCCAGGGCCTCCCAAAGGAGACCCACCCCAAGCTCCAGGCAACCATAGGCCCACCCTGTGGGAGGTCCAGGAGAGCAAGGCAGGGGTCACCCACTCCTACCCCAGAGGGGGATGCCTAAAAGAAGTGGGGGTCCCTGAAGAGCTTTGTAAACATTGCCCGACCAGGCTCACTCACTGTTGGAATTATAAATTGATAGACTTGGTCTTAAAAACATCTTACATTTAACTTGAAGGAAATTGTAGGAAGCCTGAGCCGATTATTTCCTGCAGACAAATTGTGTCCCCCATAAAGACAGCTGTGATTAAGGCTTTATTTAATGGTTTAACAGGGTTGGAACCGACAGTTTAAGTAATAAGAAAAACCTCGTCCATTTGCATCTGTCAACATTTATCCTAACTTTGATCCTCCATTTTAAAAAGCTGCAGAATAACCTCCACTTGGCTGTATTTACAAAACCATTATTCATTTTCAGTTGGTCTCTGGGACGGTTTGTTACAGCTGTTACAGTTCCATCTAACTTAGGTACTATAAAACTGAAAGGACATTATATTTAAGGTGCATGAAAAAGGTTATTTATTAGGATTTGATTACAGACGGTCAATACAATCTTTTTAAATTGATCATAGTGTCTTGAAATGCATTAATACCTTTTGGGGCCAAATGGAGGAAGCTTTAATGAACAAAAGCCAAATGCTAATTCACAACTTGGAATCTATTCCTGACATTAAAAAATAAGGAAACAGAGCATAACTGGCCATGAAACTGCTTATTAGTGAAATTACTTGCTGGATAATGCGGCACTTCCTTATAAAATGGAGGCAGCTCTAATACGATTTCTCACCATAATGCACAAGTTTTGAATTTTGATTATTCACCTGCCTGCAGAAGTTCTGTTTTGCATTCACTGCCTGGGAGTGTAATTTCCCCTTTATTCTTTTGGCATTGTGACAAAACATCTTTGAAGCACTGAAATAAAGTATTTTATTTTTTTCCTTTTGCAGCCCATGATCGAGGCAGAGTTCTGCCGTCGCGACTGAAGACAAATGACTCAGCTGCAAAAACATGCACAAATCAATGGCTAAATCAGCATTTCTGAGGAAAACGCAATCAAATCAAATTCATGTCAAGCTGGAGAGTCGAGTCTGAAACACTGAGGCAGTCAGTAACCAATCGTTTAGGGGAGCGGAGGGAGTTAGGAGGAAGGCTGTCAGGCTGGAGATCAACAGGCTATGGAGAGAAAATAGGATCATTCCCATTTGTGTGTGCGTAGTTCTTGATTTGTACGTTCATAATTCCTCATTTGTGAGTAACTTTGAAATTGTGCATGCGCACTTCTTGATTTGTGCATAACTTTTGATATGTGCATGCATCATTCTTAACCTGTGTGTGGGTAGTTCTTGACTTGTGCGTAGCTTTTGATTTGTGCGTTGCATAGTTCTTGATTGTGCATAACTTTTAAATTGTGCGTGCATAATTCTTCATTTGTGTGTTAATAGATCTTGATTGGTGCATACCTTTTGATTTGTGCATAACTTTTGATTTGTGCGTGCGAAATTCTTGATTTGTAACTTATACAAGACATTTCTGGATAAGCACAAAACTTATAAAATTCAAGATATATGTAAATACAATAAACAATTTAAACATGCACAAATTAAAATGACAAACCTTGAAACTAATTACACACAAAAATCTTTAAAAACTACGCAGAAATCAAGAATCATGCACACACAAAACCAGATTCATGCACAAATCTGATGTGAGACTCTTTTCATGTTTCCATGAAAGACAAAATTAATCTGTAAGTGATGTGTTTAAATGCTGCTAAAATGCTGGGTCATCAGAGTTTTCTTATCAGCCGCTTTAAACTTCGATTGTGAATATTATCTGCTGAAACTTCACATTCTCCCTCTTTCTTATGCCTCTTTTTTAAACAAATATTCCCCAATAATATATATAAATAACGTATTCCAGCAGCATTTAAACGTATCACTTATGGACATGCATATTTCAGAGGTGTTGTAATATTAACACTAGAATTCCTAAGCCTGCGCAAATTTGCGCAGGGAAGAGTCCCCCCCCTTTAGTTCGAGAGCCCATTGTTGTGTCATGGTGGGTCACTGATGAGCCATTAACTTGCCCATGTATATGTTAATGCAGCATGTAGTACCTAATG
>NC_050514.1:30948468-30975848 GCF_002922805.2 Oryzias melastigma | reverse complement strand
CTGTTAAAAATATTTCTTTCACCTGCATTGAACAGTTTTCAGGTAAAAATAAAATTTAAAAGTAAAAACAAATATTTCATGTGGACTAATGTTCATGGTTTAAAAGCATCAAAAATGTATTACCCCCCCCCCTCCCCCATGTCACCAGTTTGTCATTTATTGTATTTGTCTGTGTTAAAAATACTTCTTTCACCTGCAAATTTAAACCTTACAATCTGCATTGCGAAATCAGGAAGTCATTGTTGATGGTTTAAGGTGATCACCACAACACTACTTTGAGAAGGGGAGGGGGGCATTGCAGCAGAAGCTGAAAGTTCCAGGGATTCTAGTGTTAAGTTATGAATGTGTAAATTGTATTTTTTTTTATTTAATAATTTTTACACTTATTTGCAAATGTATTGTATTAGTTACAAATCAAGAATTACTAGCACTCAAATCCCAAATTACGCACAAATCAACAAACAGGCGCCCACAAATGGGAATGATACTATTTTGTCTCCATAACAGCGTCCTCTAAGATTTCATTGAATCCACGTCAGCGGTTTGATTTGCATGAGGTGATCCAACAATAACCAAGGGTAAAAGTGAATAATCGGGGACATTAACAGGAAAAGGTTGGACCAATCATAAAAAAACCATCAACTGCAAGTCAATCCAAACAAAAATAAACATTGATACTAGAGTTAATCAACATTTATCACTGGAAGTGGGTATTTGTGGTGAATTCTCTCCTCTCATCATCGGTTATCAGACCCACAGCGGTTGTAAGTAATGTCGCTAGTCGAGCCTGTCTGATGAGAATCATCTTAATTAAATCCCTCTGACAATTCTAATAGAAGTCGCTTTGACTGATGACTGGGAGATCTGCCGCAGGTCACGTCTATTTTTAACCCTCCGTCTTCCCTCTTCGTCTAGCTCTTTCCCCCGTCTTTCCTCCTTCTCCATCATCCTGCACAACCACTTTAACCCCGTACCCCCAATTTATTCCTTCCCCCCTCAGCCTTTTGAAGGAATCAATCCACTACAGACTGGAATGGACCAGCTGAAAGTTTGAACTGTTGGGACACTCCACCCATTTGAACTCTCTTAAAAATGTCACGATTTGCTTGTTTGAATATTATTTTATTCTCATTTTACCTTAGGTGTCTGTGCAGGCTGGCTGTGACTCCACCCATCCACCTGTGGATCCAGGTGTGAAGTCACAGTGCTGTACTTCAGTGATTGGACACACAGCTTTTAAAACTTTCAAAGGAAATAGTGTTTTTAACATGCTCTTGTGGCATTTTTCTGATGATGGAGGGAATCAAGAGCATTATTTTATATTCTTTAGGGCAGAAAGCTCTAGTTACGTCATGTAGAGATTGCCTTGCTTTTCTCACTTATATCCATCGTAATCCATTTACAACTGTCTTATTTTTTATTAATCTTTATTTAACTCAGTAAAAAAAAAAAAAAAAAAAAAACACAGACCCAGATCTCTTGACCTGGCCAAGAAGCTGGGAGTCACAAAACGGGATTACAACATAAAATAAAACATTAAGATTGGAATTATTACAATTTATAATGAAAGTACAGCAAAGTAACTTTGTGTTATAAAATCCAAAAGATATAAAATTGTCAGACATAAGGTGCAAAAGTTATAAACAGTATTAGAATATCTTTCTTTGCTGCAAAGACATAATCTCAAAAAAACAAGTTTGAAAAATTCTATGGAGAGAAAATAGACCCATCCCGTAATTCTTGATTTGTGAGTAATTTTGAATTTGTGTTTTATTTTTGATTTGTAACTCATAAGATACATTTTGTGCATAAGTACAAAAGTTAGGAAAAAAACACACACAACTGAAAGTTAAAACACTTGAAACTAACTATACACTTTGAAGCTATAATAGCTGCAAAAGATGTGCAATTGTTGCATACAAATTGCTTCTTATGCACAAATCAAATATTACACACACACAAATCCAAAATTATGCACAAATCAACACACACAAAAAAAATCCAAAGTTAAACACGAATCAAGAATTACACACAAATCAAAAGTTATGGAAAAATATGAAGTTACACACAAATCGGGGTGAGTCTATTCTCTCTCCATAAATTTCTGTTCAGTTTGGAGATTATTCCAAACGAAGGCAGCAGAAAAAAAATGTTGAGATAAATAATTAACTTTTATTCAAATGTATCTCTACATCCCACTTTTAATTTGACTTTTTTAGTTGTAAATGTATTCGTCATAAGTACATTGTGGGAGTTGATTTACATGTTCTACAGGCTGCCCACAGTGTTAAAACTTTACTTAGTGAGAGGGGGTGTTCACAGACATTTAACATTTATGTAGAGTTTAGCTCTCTGCAGCCAGAGCATTATTCCCAAAGTCGTGGAGAGCTGCAATTAACCAAATTAGTCATGAAGAAAAGCTCAACAATGAAGTGAGGATTTGACATGCAGCTTAACAGTTTGTGGCTCCACTTTGCTCTTAACTGACTGGAGGATAAAACATGGCGCACTTTGTCCCCGGGGAGGAAGACTTCAGTGGAATTTTTTAAATGTTGTAACAAGAAATAGCATTTTTCTATAAACAAAAGCAGTTTTTTACTCATTTTTAGTCTTTTTATAACCTTAAAAAAATAATCACCATTTTGCACAAAAAAATAAAATACAAACGTTTGTAATATAGTAGGAATGGCCACATACACTATAGTATTATTTTTTACATAAAACCTTTTTAATATAAATACTGACCTGTATGCCATCGCCAGAGCCCAAGATCCAGCAGCGCAATACAGGGAGTCCCGCACCTTGGCGTCCTTGCAGGTGGGACATGTCTTGATTGGAAAAAGGCCGGTGGTGGGGCTCTGGTAGTTCAGAATGGTTGTCTTGACTAGAAATGAAAGGAATGGAAATGATCAATCAACACTTTTATTTTAAATTCTGATATAAAGAAAAAATACAAGAAGCACTAGGAAAAAAAATGATGAAACACACTGGCCAGCTAAAAAAAAAAACAAAGAGTTACTAGTTTCATTCCGTTTTAAGTATCTCACTGAGCTGTGACGATTTCATGACCAAATACAAGCATTCCAAAGATCTTGCATGAGTCACAGCGCCTAAGATTTATGCAAAACAAATCCTCTTCTAAAATAATCTTACATTTACTGCAGGAAGTGACTTTCTATTGAATAGAAAAAGCAAGAATGAGAATCCAGATGGAGACAAAGGAGAGAATCTGACATTCTGGTCACAGAAATCTCATGCAACACAATTGTGTAATAGTTGCATAACAGAAGATCTCGATGTTTCAGGTGAATTTTTGCCCCCAAATTTGCCAAGATTTTAGTTTTGTGTTATGAGCTAACAACACTAAATTTCTCCAACATTTCCCAAAATACATGTTTACTTGAAGCCTTAAAGCTGACAAAACTTCCAGTGAAAATTCCAGTAAACCGTGTCAGGATGGACATCCGGGGTAAACTCTGCCAAACCACCTGAGTGAAGCAGTGAAAGCTGTTTCGCTGTGGTGACCCCTGATAGGATGTGCCAAAAGGTGCACAACAAAAACAACAAACCCAAAGTATCTACCAGTATTTTATTCGTTTTTGCATCTAAATCATAGTTTTGCTTAGTTAAAATAACTTGGTGTAAAATGTTACCTCAGTTGAGTCTAATTGTCTCCTAATTGAAAACTCATGTCCTCAAATATGCAAAATTTGACCTCTAATTTAATTAAAACAGATGTTTTTAAACTTATTTTATTAACATTTAGTGAAAGTCTGATATAATGCAGGAGTTATGAAAAAATACACATAAAATTATTTCCCTACAGGTACTTGTACATGCATACAGCAATGAAAAAAATATTGGAGTAGTCTAAAATGTGATTTTTCACAATGTCATATTTCTACCAATACTTTTGTCCTTTCACATTCACAGATAGTTTACCACCAAAAAAAGAAATAATTCTCTGAAAACTTAATTTTGATTTTTACCCAAACTGGGAACCATTTATCCCTAAATAAGTCACTTTTCAAAAAGAAAGTCTCTATTCGCACGTAATTTTCAAAAAAACGTGTGGTGAGCGTTGAAGAACAGGTTAAGGTTACGGATAAGGATAAACAAGCAAATGGTTCCTGAATGCGCCTGTCTCTGCAGCTCACCGCTCCTCCAGGTGTTTAGATCAAATGTAGAGAATACATTTCACAGTTTAACTGAGTTTAACTTTAAGTTTAAATATGTGCAGCCAACAACAAAATCCAGCTTTGGACGCAGGTAAAATGCGTCCGGGCAATACAGCTAGGAGCATCTTGGCTGCACGTATTAGGTGTGGCCAACATGAATTTCCATTATATTTTGTGGTGGTAAATAGGTGCAAATAACATTAGCCTTTCAATTCCCCTTTTCCCACCAGCTGTTAAGACAGTATAGCAACATACACTGAGAATATCCTTAAAACCAGACTGCACATCCTTTATGTCATGTGTGGGGTAAAAACGTGACTTTAACCAGCCTCCAGTGGCCTTTTGAGGAATTGCAAAATTCAGCAATTCCAAGTTTTGTCTCACATTTGGGAACCAAACAGTTCTCTAAGAATTGTGCATTGATATTTAAAAAAAAATCCAAAGATGAAAAATGTTTGACGCTTGACTGGAAAGCTTCACCATTTAAAAATCCCCCAGCTGTTCCCATAGTGAGAGTGAAGCTCTGCAGAGGATCATGAGAGGAATTATTTATTTGGAGATAAAAGAGATACATTACATTTCAGTGGTGATATAATATGAACATTTGAGCAGGAGTTAGTGGATGAACAAAGACAAAGTCAGACAGCAGAACAAAGAACATCCATTGAACTCGTGCAGAACAAGTCAAAGCTCTTAATGCATAAACAGATCATTGCCCTCCAGAAACATATGCTCCTGCATAGATTACTGAATACATCACAGCATATATTACTGACTGTTTCTCACAAACACACACACACACCTCCAGCAGAGGTCTCGCATTAACGACTAATGCATCTTGAGAGATCACTCCATTTTTCATCAGAACATTATGCTGATGCAAATGAAGGGGGCATCCATTCTGGACTGTCGTTTGTTAGGGGACAGGGAGAGGGAGAAGGAGGAGACGGATGCTTGGAGAGAAGGATAAAGATGTAAATGGGGGAAAGGGAGACGGAGTGAACACGGGAATCAAAGTGGAATGAAAAGAATGAATGCATGTGTCTGAATAAACACTTCAGCTGGGGTAACAGGTCGCTGACAAAGAGATGAGGAGGAGAGAGTCTGCGTTTGTTTATGGATCAGTCAAAGGAACCTGGCAGACTTGAGGCACCAGCAGGGAAATAATGATTGATTGAGTGAATTATTAGGAGGAGTATTAATAAACTTCACTGAAAGTTCGACTCTTGCTGAGAGGTGACAAACTAATGAAGTGCAGCTTCATAACAGAGTGGTATTTCCAGGCTTTCTTTGCACTTTTATGGACATAAAACCATAAAATTCTGATACTGTAAAAGCCCACTTTACAACTACAAGGAGTAAATAGGATTAAACTTGTTAGATGCTCTGCAAAAATGAAGAGCAAACAGTGAGAAGACCTTAGTAACAACCTGAATTTGTCAGAGGAGACTCTGTGGGCACAGAAGTATTTGGCAGTCACTGACTCTGCAAGTTGTCCCACTTACAAAGATGAGAGAGGTCTGTAATTTTCATTATTGGTAAACCTCAACTTCAGAGAAAGAATAAAAAAACGAAATCCAAGAACTTTCATTGTGTGATTCTTATAAAGAATTTCTTTGGATAATGGTGAAAAAATTAGGTATTTGGTCAATAACAATAGTCCACCTCAATACTATGTAAATGTGTCTATATTTAGCCCTGGTTGTCAATGACACAGGTCAAATGTGTCCTGTAGGTCTTTACCGGGTTTGTTCATTCAATAGCTGCTATCTTGGTCCATTCATCCATGCAGATCTTCTCAAGAGCTGTGATGTTTTGGAGCTGTCACTGGACAACTATCAACTCCCTCCAAAGATTCTCTTCTGGATTGAGTTCCAGAGACAGGCCAGACTACTCCACTTGATTTTTTTTTTTTTATGTCGCCACTCCTTGGTTATTTGAACGATGTGTTTGGTATCACTGTCATACTGGAAGCTGTGTTTCATCCTCAATTCTCTCAATGATGGAAGGAGGTTTCTGACCCAAAATTACAATATGTATGTCTTCTTTAAAGAAAAGCAGCTCCATATCATGATGCTTTCACCCCTATGCTTGAAATAGAGTTCTATTTTTGTCTCATCACATGACTTTCTCTAATGCTCCTCTGCATCATCCAGATGGTCTTTAGATGGGCCTGAACATGTGGTGGCTTAAGCAGTAGGATCTTTGGAGATCTGCAGGATTCGAATCCATGATAACATTGTATGTTACCATAGTTACCTTTGCTCCTGTGTTCACAGTTCTCTAAAGCTCATTGGCCAGTTCCTGAACTGTTCCCTCACTGTTCTCTAGATCCATGGTTCTCCAGATGGTGAGATCTCGTATGCACCTCCAGGTGGAACTTGTCGGAGATCTTGTATGTATGATCTTCCATTACCTAATAACTACTCCAACAGTTGATATCTTATCTTATCTCCTAGCTGCAGTCTCGTCTCCGGTGTCCTTTGACAGCTATTTGGTCGTGGTCATGGTGGAGAGGTCGCAGTCTGATTGTTTAAGGGTGTGGACAGGTGTCCAACAGGAGCCATTAATACAGGTAATGAGTGAATTATTCAACCAGATTTCTCTCACAGTGGAAGTGTACCTTTGATGAACTTTAACCTTTCCGCTCTCCTTGGTTTGTTTACATTAAAAGTGGGGTCATCTGGACCCCACCAGACAGTGCGCTGAACTTTTTTTATCATTGATGTTTGAGTTTCACTAATCTCCATGGCACACATAAAATCCAGTCCACCTTTGTCCACATTTGTCATTTAAGGAATCACATATCAATATGTGGTTGGAGTCATCTGGACCCCAAAGAGAGCAGAAGGGTTTAAAATGAAAGAACAAGCAAAGGAAACAGCTGGTGGCTGTTAGATTTCATGTCAGGCAGAAAATATTCAGATGGACATAGTCCAGATTCCACATTTTATTCATAAAAGAATAGTCAAGGCATCCTGGAGAATGTAAGAATAAATCAAATCAAATCAAATCAAACTTTATTTATAAAAGCGCCTTTCATACTTGGTGCAGCTCAAAGCGCTGTACAATTAAAAACAAAACATACACAGTAAAAGCCCAACCCACCCTTCACACACACACACAACCTGCCCAAAACATATACACCCATGACCCCACACACAATGAAAACAAAAAACAAACTTGTAAAACAAACTTGAGGCAATAGAAGCATTACTTCTCCATGTTGAGTCTACGAAAGCGGTTTGGACATTTGGGAGGATTGGCACTTGGACTAGTGCTGCCACAAACGATTATTTTAATAGTCGACTAATCACCGATTATTTTTTTCAAATTAGTCGACTAATCGGGTCATGAGCAAATTGGATGTAAAACACACATCTTAACCATCATTAGCTTTAAACTAACTAAAAACTAGATATATAGCATTACCTTCAATCATGTCAGTATGAATGATGTAAGCTGAATTTGGCCCCTGAGGATGCTACTGTTGATAGCTGAAGATTCTGAAATTGATAGCCAAAATTGTTGAAGCTGAAAGCCAGCTAAAATATGAGGTAAATGCCTAAAAAAACTGAAAAAAGCCTCAGTTAGCCAAAACAGCTAGCATTCAGTTAAAACATTAGCTAGAGTTATAATTAGCCAAAAAAAAAAATAAGAAAATCCTAAATTAGGCAAAGTAGCTAGCATGCAGCTGAAATATCAACAAGATTGTAAATTAGCCTCAAAATCTGAAAAAATACTAAATTAGCCAAAATAGCTAGACTGTAGCTGAAACACTGGCCAAAATTTCAATTAGCCTCAAAAATGGAGAAAATCCTGAAATTAGCCAAAATAGCTGGAATGCAGATGAAACATTAGCTAAACTTCAAACAGCCTAAAAAAATACTAAATTAGCAAAAATAGCTAGCATGCAGCTGAAACATTAGCTAAACTCCAAAATAGCCTAAAAAACCTTAATAAATGCCAAAATAGTCCAAAAAGTTACCATAATGCCATCATAACTTTTAACTTCACTACATTAGGACTCCATATAATATAAAGTAATGACAGATCGACTATTAAATTAATGTCGACTATTTTAATAGTTGATAAGTTGTCTATTAGTCGACTGATCGTGGCAGCCCAAATTTGGACCCATTTCTGCTCAAATGTTTGGGGCATATCGAACAGCCAGACGACCCTGGAGTCCTTGATCGATCCACGAACGGACGAACAGATGGTTGGATGAGAGGACAGAGAGGGTGATGAATGGATGGATGCCATCCGCCTTTAAACGTTTCATAGCTTTGCTGTCACAGACCTGCAGCTTTGTTGCTCTTATGAAACCGCTGCCTGAAAAAAGCTTTTAAAGAGGAGAGCTCCAACTGCTGACAACACAGAAAGAAATTGAAAGCCAGGTTGTTCTGCCAGATAATCTGCAGGTAATGTCTCGGATGAAAAAGTTAAGTCATCATTAGACGCAGAATGTACTTAACGAGAGCGCAGGGCGTTGTTCGGAATCGGATTGGAAGTTTCTCTGGATGCAAATCAAGTGTTGTTGGGGCTTTTCTGCCTCCCCATCCATCAAGTTAATGTCCCACTAAATCAGCAGCTAATGTCTCAGACACACACAGTCTGCTCTTTTACAATGGGTCATTTCACTGCACCGATGGGAAGGAGAAAACAGGGGAAATGATACAAAAAAAGGAGGAAGAAACAATAGAGACAAAAACGCTTCACTGAAAGACACACATTATGTGATGTTCATCATTTACGTCAGTGCTAACAATAACTTCTCCACTGCTGCTGACTCTGATAATGTTCAGCGTGCTGCAACATCTGTGGCGGGAGCTAAAGCTGAATGAGAAACAAATGATAAGCAGCAGAAACTGACTGTGGAATGCTGACAGAGCAGCAATTCTGAATGAACTAGTAAGGAAATACCTCCTGTTCGAAGTTTGGGGAAATTAAAAAACTTCTACGTATTCTGATACAATGTACTGACTAAAAGACAAGCATACCAGACAAACCAATACATTCATATTACTGCAGGGTTTCATCACAGCTTTAATTTGATACAAGCAAAATATTGAAAAAATGCCCATACATAACGACATTTAAAAAATAATCCTTTTGTAATTTCAAAATGACCAAAAAAAAGGAAGAAAAAGGAATATTTCCTCTTGTAAAATATTGCTGTCAATATACTGCAATACATTTGATCAAATTTTAGTTCAAGTATTTTAGAAATACTGAAAAACTTTAGTTTTTTAAATTTTCAGCAATTTTATGTCAATAAGGAGAACAAAATGAGAGCCATCAACAGCAAATAGGGAAGTGTATTGGCAAGTCTGACGATACAATACATATCGCGATACTTGCCTCTCGATACAGTATGTATTGTGATATGTCCCAAGACTGTTCCAGAACATTTTTTACTGCTTTTTTAAAAAAGCATAACTTAAAACAACTCAACCTGAAAATTAAAACACCTTTTTTAGTATTAAAATGGTGAAATTAATTTTATTTAGTGATCACAACGTTCAGCACTACAACTGTATCTCATTTACAAGTTGCTTTTACCCAGCAAATCAATGGCACTTTTCTTTTGGTATATAGAGAAATATTAGTTCTTAAAGGGAGCAGCCAATACTGTCTGATTTCCACAACAAAATATTTTTCAGTATAAGGGAAAAAGTTAATGTGGTTTAACCAATAAGGTTCTAAAAGTATGATTGAGGAAATAGAGTGCGGTTTCTTTTCAACATTACTAAATGTAGCTTATCCTGTACTAGTGGTTGGGGGATTAGGTGTAAAACAAAAGTAAATGACACAAATAAGTAGTTATTCAAATATCACCTTTTCATCTTTTTTAATTAGTAAAATTATTCCCAGATGAAGTATTGCAAAATATCCCCAAATCAATTATTTCCAACACCCTAGTAAAAAACTGTAGTCTGGGTCAAATGTACCTCAATGACATCCTCCATAAAACCATGAAAGCATCAGCTATCAAACAAGCTCCACTCAAACTGATTTCCTTTTTGTAAATGTAAGCAAACGCTTTAATAGAATACAGGAATGCACTTTCATATTTTACACCGTACATAGCCGTGTTTTCTGTCACACATCCAAGACAATCTTTGAATAATTCAAACTGTTGAGGAAGCCGTTTTCTTCAGATCCTTTCTCGACACTGATCAGTTTGGTAGACTATAGTTCCGTTACAGATTGACAGAAAATGGACAAAAGTGACATTCAAAGGTAACGTAAAGGTAAAAATGATTTCTTAGAAACTGATTCAAAAATACGAAAAGTTCAAAGTAGCTTGCTCCCTATCAACGCCAAAGTGACGGCCGCCGACCTGCTGCCTCCACCCGGAAGATGACAGAATCAGTGGAGTGTGACCATTCTGCCACATCAACAAGAAATCAGAGAAATCTGTGTCTCAGAGAAGAGAAGGAGGAAGAGACACGATGAAGAGATGAACTATGACAGATGAAGGTTAAGCTTCTTCTTTCTGGAGAACAGAGGAATAGCCACCAATCCCAGCAGGAGTGTATTCTTAATACCTCCGCTTTTGTCTAAGCTCGGGGCAGCACAACAAGACAGGGAGAGGAGGAAAAATGTAACTGCTTTGATTCGTCATTGTCAGCCAGTGTCACCCCTCTCCACCCCTGTTACTTCCTGAAACTGAAAGAGAGCAGGTATATTGGCAGGAGGGCCTGTGAGCCGCTGATAACAACGTTGGCTTTGTTCCCTGCTGGAATTAGACAAGAGCTTCCAGCTGCCAACCAACACAACAATTAAACAAGCGCCGCAGCTTCACGGCCATGTTTTAACCGCGCTCCGAAGCAGAAGGAGCTTTTATTGTGAAGAATCTGTGAGGATTTACTGAAGCTGCAGCTCCGAACTACACTGAACTCGCCAATCGCAGAAAATAACTTACGGCAACACCTGTTATAGACGACACTTTTCTGTTGTTGTTCTAAACACATGCAGGAAACTTCATGAAAACCCACCAACTACGCCATTGGCAGCAGGCTGGTAACACAAAAAACACAAATTGATGATGGCTTGTCTTCATCAAGGCTGACCAAACACCACCTGGGGGATCCATAGAGAGAGAAAAACAACACTTGAAATGTTACGATCCAGTTTATGACAATTTATATCTATCTATCCATTCATAAAGGTAAAGTGAATGATCCAAATCAACTTTTCTGTTGATTTTTCTGCACTCATCCAGTCTAAACATCTTTAGATAAGATGCTAAATGACAAAATGTTAGAGTTTTTTACAAATATAGAATGGGTTTTACATTTTATAGATCAGAGGTCTGAGGGCCCAGAGTCACATGTGGCTCTTTGACCCTTCCATTGTGCTCTCTGGTCAAAGGATAGTAAAATAAAAATAAAAAAATACATATAACTGTAAAAAGTAATTAATAGTAAAGTAAAAAAAAATGTGATTCAACTAATTTAAAAACAATTTAATCAAAACAAAATAATCAATAAGATCAAGTTATGGGGACGTCTACGTTGAAACATGTCAGGTACGACTTAAATTGCGTGTCTGATAAAATAATCAAAAAACGTTATCATTTACAAACAGTTGAAGGACATTACGCGTCAGAGGCTTTTTGAGAGCCGGATTTTCTATTTCTAAACTAATTCAAGGATTTAAAATGTTTGTAAAAAAAAATTGCCTCTGAATTAACTCCCGATTTGTACATTTGAAAATTAAAAATCTAATGATTTGCTACATTGAGATGATTC
Organism: Oryzias melastigma; assembly: GCF_002922805.2. Taxonomy (NCBI): domain Eukaryota; kingdom Metazoa; phylum Chordata; class Actinopteri; order Beloniformes; family Adrianichthyidae; genus Oryzias; species Oryzias melastigma. The sequence continues at coordinate 30,963,910 of NC_050514.1, read as the reverse complement.
AATGTGACACAAAACGTGTTTTATTTTAAAAGTAAAGGAGTGTTAAATCTCTGACAAAAATTGTGAACTATTTCAAGTTTTGGAAAAAAAGGTTTATTTTATTTTGCCCCAAAATGTGTTTAGAGTTATCATAATAGTAACATTATATTAAATGTTATTGTCTCATTTTCCTGAACAGTGAATAAGACCCCGATGGCTCTTTAAGTGTTGAAGGTTGCAGACTCCTGTTCTAGTTCAACATCTTTTTTAGGCTGCGGTCACAGATACAACTGCCGCCGCACAATGGGGAGGCACCGGCAGAATTTTCACAATTTCATGCCGTTGGCGTGGTTATAAACGTCGACAGCGGCAGTCAGGTGGTGACTTGTGCCTCTTGATATGGATGACCGCCGTCTGAAGACCTTTACACATCGTCAAATCGGAGCTGTTACCAGGTGACGATCCACCTTGTGGCCGCCCAGCTGTTGCCCGATTTTGTAATGACATAATTCCCGCCCGTCATTGGACTGCCATCACAGGACCTTCAAATGAGCCCAGGCGGACACTGACTGGGGGTGTGTATTGTAAGAGTCTGGCGATACAATATGTGTCACGATACATGTCTCACAATACAATACACATCACGATATGTCCTAAGACTGTACTTCTGTAATTCTGAACCTTTTGCTGTGGAGTTCAGCAGAACTGTTGTTTGCCTCGCCGACACCATTATGCATGGCCTACAGATCAGCTGTACTCCTTCACACATTCTTATGTGAGCCCGCTACAAAGCACCACAACCTTTGTCTCAATATGATACTGGCAGCAACATGACACAGAGTTTCTGTTCGGTACTCATTTCCAGAATCGATTCGATTCCCAGAGCCTGGATCAATTTGATTCCGATTTTTTTCTATTCTTTTGATCCACTCAATTCGATTTGATTCAATTTTGAGTTTACACATTTATACACATTTGTTTAGAAATACTGTACATTAATAATCTACTTTATGTTTTGAATATCTTGATATTAATCTGATACAGTTCACATACTTTAAAATGTTTTAGCGAAATAATGAGATTGATTAATATCATACAGTGTTCCATGGATTCTCTAAAGGAGAAGTTCTAACAAAAATGTTCAGATCATTAACATTGTAAACATTGTTCTGCTTCTCCTGGAGAGCATTTAAGTTTAACCACTAGGTGGAGCTCACGCTACAGCAGTACACTTTTTAAAGGAAGAATAAGCAAAGTGTGAGCAAATGGTTATTAAAAAAAATATTTCCTTAAAAGAGTTTGGAAAATTCCTGCCTGTGAGTTTATAAAGATGTTCATTTAGACAGCAATGTATGTTTACATAGACCGAACATTAGCATTACCCATCCTATGGGAAATTCCATTAAATGTTAGCATCAAGCTAGTGGACTTTAGTTTTATGTGCTAAATTGATTTATTTTTTTATAAATAAATTATTGATCTATTAAGCTTAGATTTAGTCAAATTGATATAAATTTGATCAACCAAACCCTAGTTATCTTAGTGCGGTTGTAGAGGTGCTCAGTGTGCAATGCTGCCAACTAGTGGTCGGAGGTTTTTAGGTGGAAAACAAAAGTAAAACACTTAGGGACACTCATAAATAATTAATTAAACATTGTATTGTGAGAATTTGAAATCGATACAAGTATCACCAAACAAAATACGACAATATATCACCAAATTGATTTTCCCTACACCCCCACCACTGATCGGTGTCAACTTTTAAAGAAAAATCGGTTGATCGCTGGAAAATGTAAATGTTTTCCTAAAACCTCTATGTCCACAGTGATGCATCTGAAACATGTGATAACTAATGCCGCTGCGCAGAATTTTCAGAAAAACCTGCATTGAGGTCGCTACACTGAGGCATTTTGGGATATGTGACTTAAGCAAACAGTGTATTTTTGTGAACAACAGTAACATTGACGATAAAAAAAAAATGAAGAAAAGAAAGAAAGAGTGTTATGTTTCTTATCATTTTAATGTCATGTACTACAACAAAGCTCCCAGTTTTGGCTTTATTGAGTCAAACAGCCTTTGTCCTTCAAATGTCATTGAGAAGCAGCTGTTTTTTTGGTGGCCCCCATTTTCTCCTAAGAGGTTCTCGGGGGTGTTTCGGCTGATAACTCTGCCACCAGCGCTCCCATTGTTCTTTAACCCATTTTCAGGACTCCTGAGCTCATCCGAGTCCAGCAGCCACATCGTCAACAGCTCCAGATCTTATAATGAGGTCCGAGCACGCGCATGTTTATGAGGCTGGTTCTCATTGTAGCAAAAAACACAATCAGCTGAAAATCAGTGCTACGCTTCACAGCGTTAAGCCTGGACTGCTTTGACTAATTGGAGCTATCACGTCTTTGAATGCTAAACATCCTTTACATGCAACAAACAAAGACTGAGCGCACAAGGAGGATGTTGCTGCTGTTAATCAAGAAAAAAAAAACAGGACTTCACCACTTTTTCATGCAAACGCTTATGGAAGTGAGAGCTTGTTAGAAGTTTCAGTGCCCATTGGTTTGTCACTTTACTGCATCCACAGTTAAGAGGAAAGATCTTCTTCTAATTGAGCCGTTGTCAAATCAAATTGATGCCGAGACCAAAGAGTCAAGTCAAGACTTTCCACCAAAACCAGGATCCTCAAATCTTACTGTAAATTAGTGCTCACACAAATGTTTATTGTAGTTGCGACTAATCACCAATTATTTTTTCAGATTAGTCGACTAATTGGGTCATGCAAAAAAGTGGATGTAAAACACACATCTTGACCATCACGAGCTTTAAACTAACTAGAAACTAAATATATTCCCAACAGCATTTTCTGTGATAATGCTTTCTGTGAATGCTGTAAGCGGAATTTGGCTGCTGAAGACGCTAGTGCTGATAGCTGAAGATGCTTAAATTGATAGCTGAAAATGTTGAAGTTGATGGCCAACTAAAATATTAGTTAAATGTCAAATTAGCATAAGAAAAACCACGTTAGACAAAAAAGCTAGCACATAGCTCAGATATTAGCTAAACTCCAAAATAGCCTAAAAGACAAAAAAGACTAAATTAGCCAAAATAGTTAGCATACAGCTGAAATATTAGCTAAACTCTAACTTATCCTAAAACCTGAAACGATCCTAAATTAGCCAAAATAGCTAGCATGTAGTTGAAATATTAGCTTTACTCCTAAACAGCCTAAAAAACTAAAAAAGCCGAAATTAGCCAAAAGTAATGACTAATCGACTATTAACTTAGTCGTTGACTATTTTAATAGTTGATTAGTCGACTAATCGTGGTTGCCGTCCTGTAAATCCCTTTTTTTTCCTGCAGTTTCAGCTCCAGTCGGCTCCAAACACCGCAACAACAGCGGCTGAGGACAAACACTCAGCTGGAATCGTCAGAAAATATACTTTTCTTTGTCCCTCGACCTTTATGGAAAACGCCGCGCTGCCGTGAAAAGAAAGGGATTAAAAATATAAAGGTGAACGGAGGGCTCCGACTGCAGCTAAACTGCAATATGTGCCAGCAGGTGTTGATGTTGTGGGTCTGTGTGACAAACATTGAGCCACACTCTGTTCATAGAGAGGAGCAAAGCACAGCCAAGAATCTCAGAGAAAACATACATAAAATACATGCATTTAGAATGACAAAACAAATAAACTTTTGCTCATTTGCTTTTTTTCTTTAAAGAAGCACAGAATAAAGGACAGGAAAAAAATTATACCAATAAGGTGGATAAGAAAAAGATTACAACAAAGGACAAAAAAGGTGAAGAATGAGAAAAAGGAGGAGAGGGACAAGAAAGGAAACGGGAGGTAAATGAAGAAACCGTTAAGGTAAGACGGATAGAGAAGAAATCAGCAGGAGGACAAGGAAATAAAGATGGAGAAGCAAGACAGAATTATATAAAAGGAAGATGAAAAGGAATATAAGAGGGTATTTTTCAAATAAAAAAATGAACAAAAGTAAGAAATAAGAGGTTGACGGTAGTTTATCACATTCACCTTCCAGTTTAAGCTTCATACGACTGAAGCAGCAGGTCTCCAAAGTCAGATGATGAAACAAATTGCTGCAGAAAAAACAGTCCACCTTAAAACTGGCAAAATTTCGAGTAAAAATGTACTCTGAAATATTTTACTCAGTACATATGGGCTATGTCTGAACTCCTTGACTACTCACTATATGGTGCGTTCACCATTTTCTAGCGCATCGATGCTCACTAGATTAGCAAATATAGACCACAATGCATTGCGCTCGAACAATTTCGAACAAAAAAAGGTGTTCAAATGTAATTTTTGAATAAACCATCAAAATTTTCACCACTGGAACACAGTGAAGTCATAAATAAATGTTGTGAAATGTTCATTTTTATTTTTTTTAAACACTACATTAGCGAAAATACAATAGCGGTGGAACAATTTTTGCAAAAAAAAAATAAAAAATAAAAAATACATTAAAAAAAACTTGTTTGAATGTAAAAAAAAATTCCCATTTTCATTATCAGAACACAAATGAGTCAGAAATAGATGTCGATGTTTATATTCAGCATTCAGAAAAACTAAAGTAAAGTAGTGAGCATGGTGTCAGAATTGCTTTTAAACATTTTTAAGTAAGATCATTGAAAAAGCTGTTTTCCATCAGTTAAATGAATTCCTAATAAATAACAACTGCTATGATGTCTTCCAGTCCGGCTTCAGACAGAACCACAGCACTGAAACGGCTCTGACCAAAGTGACTAATGACATACGTTTGAATACAGACAGTGGAAATATGTCAGTGCTAGTTTTACTGGATCTCAGTGCTGCGTTTGATACAGTCGACCACGCAATACTACTCAGACGACTGGAAAACTGGGTGGGTCTCACTGGGCCAGTACTAAACTGGTTCAAAACGTACTTAGAAAACAGGAAATATTTTGTGTCAATTGGTAACTTCACTTCTGAGCCAATAGAAATTACATGTGGAGTGCCCCAAGGCTCCATCCTGGGACCACTTCTATTTAACATCTACATGCTCCCACTGGCCCAGGTTATAAAGAACAACAACATTAGTTACCATAGCTATGCAGATGACACACAGATATATATTAGACTGACACCAGGAGACCGAGGCCCTGTACAGGCTCTTGGTAAATGCATTGAGGACATTAATGACTGGATGTGTCACAACTTACTTCAATTAAACAAAAACAAAACTGAGGTTATTGTCTTTGGGGCTAAAGAAAAAAGGTTGAACGTCACTACAGAGCTTCAATCTATTCAACTAAAAACTACCAACCAGGCCAGAAACTTGGGTGTAGTGATAGACACAGACCTAAATTTTGATAAACACATTAAGGCAGTCACTAAATCAGCCTATTATCATCTCAAAAATATCTCCAGGATTAAAGATCTGATGTCTAAGCAGGACCTGGAGAAACTAGTGCATGCTTTCATCTTTAGTCGACTTGATTACTGTAACAGTGTTTTTACAGGACTACCAAAAAAATCCATCAGGAAACTGCAGCTTATTCAGAACTCTGCTGCTCGGGTTCTCACAAGGACCAAGAAAGTAGACCACATCAGTCCAGTTCTGAGGTCTTTACACTGGTTACCTGTCTGTCAGAGGATAGACTTTAAAGTTCTGTTACTGGTTTATAAAGCTTTGAATGGTTTAGCACCAAAATACATGACTGACCTCCTGACCCAGTATGTACCAGCCAGACCTCTCCGGTCATCAGGATCCGGTCTTTTATCAGTTCCTAGAGTCAGAACTAAACATGGAGAAGCTGCATTCAGCTTCTATGCACCACAGATCTGGAACAGACTTCCAGAAAACCTTAGATCTGCTGAAACACTCAGTGTATTTAAATCCAGGTTAAAGACTCACCTGTTCTCAGTTGCATTTGATTAATATGTATTCAAAAGTTTACGTCCGCACTGTCTATCTATGCTTGTTTTAAATTAAATCTTTTTACTTTCTTTAATTTTATTTTAATTATCACATTTTTACTATTTCTTTTGATTGTTTCTTTTAATGTGTTATGTAAAGCACTTTGAATTGTCTCTGTACATGAAATGTGCTACAGATAAACTTGCCTTGCCTATTTATGTCAATGATTTTACTATAGTTGAATTCGTCTTCTGTTTGAAAAGTGCTGAATAAAATCTGATCATTTTACTGATCATCAAATATCGATTTTCTAATATTTTTCCATCTAAAATCCTTATAAAATACACACAAACTAAAAGATTCTGTTTCAAGGAGGAAATGTTTTATTTTTCTTCAAAGAAACTAAGTAAAAGTGCAGCTTATGCTCACGGTGATAACATCGGCACTGACCCTCGGGGACGCCACGGCGAGCTGTATTACCACAATCTAATAGCCACATATCGCCAGGGGCAACAGATGATCCAATCCCCTGAATACTAAACCCAACCCTATCTGCTAAGATGAAGTGGCGTGCTCGGTCTATCCCCTCTGCTGCTCTCTGGATCCACTTGTATTGATTTTACAACAAAATGGGAGGAAAATAAAAAAGGAGGGCGAGTCCAGTTTGTCATCCGACACAAAAACAAGCTGTGGTTTGGAGAACAACAGTTTAATCTGGCGAGGACACTCGGCGCCCTCGGAGCCAACGCCCCCACCAACCAGAGTTTAAACGACTGCGGTAACAACGCCACTATTGCTGCGTAAACGTCTGGCAGAGCTCAAAAGCACATCAACAATGATGCAGCTCTGCAAACTGGATTTAATGAGAAAGTTCCAGATCCGTCAAGGGAAACGTGGAAACATCAAAACGTCACTTCGTCCAACGGCTGACTTAAGATTAAATTGAATTTATCTGATGTGAATGAATGGCACAATGTAAAACTGTATGCAGCTGCATGGCAGCTCGATGTGGCGCCTGGTGTCTGTGAAGAACCAACTCACAGCTCACCGCTAATTCAACTATCAGAGCTAATGTGTATTTATCTCCTCTGCAGGAACGCTGAGGCCTTCCTCACTGATCACCTGAGGATCACCTGAGGATCACCTGATGATTACCTGATGATCACCTGATGATCAATGGAGTCATAAATAGACAATGTAAAATGTACAAATTGATTCGATTTTCACTTTGTGAAATCTGTGACGTCATATCTGCCGTTTAGAAAAAAAATAAATAATAATAATAACAATAATAAGTAGTGAGCATAGTTCCTGAATCACATTTAAAATCCAGGACACTAGATAGTCCTGCTCAATATAGCACTATATCTTTTTTTAGTAGTTAGGGATTAGGATGGGAATTCAGACATAGAAATTAAATCCAATATAAGGATTGTCAAAGAGAGTTCGAGTATCAAAAAAATTGAATAGCTGAAAAAGTGAGAAGAAATTAATTTATATATATATATACAGGGGTAATCAGGGGTGGGGCTGCTCAGCTCAGCTCCAAAAGCCACGCCCCCTCAGAGGAGATTTTGGAAACAGAGGCTTCAGATCAACATGAAAAAATTCTTTTTAAGACATTAGGTTGTTGGACTTTGGTTAAAAACTTCATAATCATAATGAAAACACTACTGGGAACTTCTTTTCTTTAATAAAAATAAACTGTCATTGGGGGACTTGAAGACCTCAGCAATCCAGGTGGAGATTCTATAATCAAGTAACAGATGAAGTTCTTATGTTTTTCATCAAATCATGTTAATTTAACTGTTTGAGGAGCAGCAAAAACAAGTCAAACCTTCAGAATCAGGATATTTTCTTGCCACTGTCGGTGAAAACACATTTACCTCACCTTGTAAAACACATAAGTAGCTTACAAGCATTCATTGGTCTGATGGGAAAGGGGAAAAAGACGTTTTTGTGGCCGTACTCTCCTCCCCGAGGAGAAAAGAACAAACACAGATCACAAAGAAGTGTGAGCACCTACCAGCGCTGTAGTAACGGTCCAGCTTCTCCCAAAGGGGCTCATCGTCCCTCTGGAGGTTAGACAGTCGGAGAGGTTCATAGATGGAACCTGAGGACAGAGAAGTTAGTTACTCTGACAGCTCATCGGTGAAATCCTCCCTAAAGCTCCAGGAAATAAATACAATAAAACAAACACTAATGACGTGTATTCTTCTTATTGGCTACAATTAATAATGTGTCTTAAAGGATATGTAATCATAACAAAAACGAAAATTTTTTTATGATATTGACATTTCAAAGAAAGGCAAACGAGCACAGCAGAGACAGCACACACAGTCTCCTCCTGCAACACATTGCATCACACATGGCTCAGCACATGAAATAATACTCACACCCAGAGGTAAAACGTCTAATTGTAATGTGACACTCCGGCGAGCGCTTCCCTCAGAGCTGCAGGGGACCCCCCTCTGCTCGCCTCTCTCCATTCTCAGCCACTTTACATTTCCACAGATTTGCATTCTTATAGGCTTGACCTTGGGTCAATACCACAGGTACGGAGAAATTCACATTCGTTCCAAAATTAGCATAATTTCCATCAGCTTTAAAGTTGCAGGGGGACAAAGCCAATCCATCTCTTTTTAGAGATAAGAGTTTAAAGGAGCCGGGTTTCCAATTTCACTTCAAACACGGGATTGGAAAAAAAAGAATGTGGGCCTTCAGTGTTTCAATAACTAACCCTGCTCACACCGACAGCTGATTACTGCTTCATGAATACTGCTAATGGAGGGTCCCGAAGAGCGCTCACAGCACACCAGAGCGCCTATCTGCCGTCTTCTGATGCTTAACACATTTATATTGATGTTTCACCAAAGCTCGTTTCCTCGCAGTCCAGAGATAAAGATAATCATTGAGGAGCGATAAAGTGATCTTCGACTCGTCGTACTGTTAAAATCATGTGTCCAGATGTCCTTGATTACATCTTCTTTTCAGGAAACTCTGTTTTCATGAGCGGAAAATTGAAATAAACTGATGCCAAAGCAAAATGTTTCCCTTAAGGATCAGGAATAGATTCAGATTGTTTGGTGTGGCTTCACTTCAAGGGAAGAACGGAATCAACTTCACTATAAAATTCAGGTTTTTTGATCAATAAATAAGCTATATTTGATGGTTTTGAAATAACAGGAACCTGGGAAAGATTTTAAGTGAGGCTGGGGAGGGGACACTGTTTTCCTGGCATCTGCAGCACTACTTACCGAGTCTGCGCACATTCTGATGAGGCTGGGCAACCGCAGCCATGCTGGAAATTAAGGCCAATCGTCTCTCTCAGCTAAATCAGAAATCTACAGCAATTCACAGGAAGGAGTTAGTAGCACAGAGTTAGATTACAGGCGTGCAGAAATTAACACCGAATCACACTTAGAATAAAGCTGATCGAAAATAAAACAAGATGCAAAATAAAGTCATTTTTTTCATTCAAAATAAAAATATATATATATAAAGAAATGAGGGTACAGTCATGATAAATTAGAAGATTGTTACAGTAAATTACATGAAAATAATTGCAGCTACTTTAGATGTCCTCTGTTAATGAATTATTTTGCAATTTGAGCAGATAATGAATTAAATACATAGAAATTAAAACATCTACTTGCATATTATTAAAATTAATTATTTTAGTTTTTGATAATTAAATTCCCCACAATAAGTGTTCATATGAACTCTAGGGCCTTTGGAAGCTTCTCTTAAAAGAACATAAACAACACTAAAACACTTAAGTCTGATCGAGATGCATCAGAGAACCGAGACCGAGCAAGAAGCTCCTAAAATAGTGTGCACATCTAACCCTCTGACCTTTCCTGCTGCTTGTACCCTCGCTCCACTGCACAGCAGTGGGACAAAACAAGAAGAAGTGAGGATGGAGTCACATTTAAGCATGAATGCAGAAGCTTCACAAGCACAATCTCGGGCAAAACAGAAACAACCAGGCCTCCCACGCCGTAACAGACCGTGCACACTAATGGGTCAAACCTGATCTGTTTGATCGAGCTTTAAATTCCAAGAGTTTCCAACCGACATCAGCCAAGCTCGCCATGTTCTCAGTGTCAAGTGTTGCTAAATTTGAACTGTTTCCGGTTTCCTACTTTCGAAGTAAATCAACAAGGATCATGGTGATCCGCGATAAACAAAATAGAAGCACTGTAAATTTGTAAAAATACCAATTTAATAATAAAAACACATCTATTATATAATATATTTATTTTTGTGCTTATTTTTCAAATAACTTCCAGCAATAGACAAAAATATTTTAGAAGAGCTTTTATTTTGAAACATGTTCCGCCTACTCCTTAATTTCGCAACTTCACACAGCTGTCAAAATACTGAAAGCACGGCATTGACGTAAATAAGATAACCTAGTAAACAACTCAAAACGGCTTTTTCTCGACATTATTATTCCAATTACTTTGAATACAAAATATTTCAGCCGATACATTTTCACTGTTTAAGTGTTTAAAGCTAAAACAGAGCGAAAATCATTTAAAAGTACGTGACGTATCATCCTGCTGTAAAGCAGTTTGTCGTGTTTGGGTTGTCAGTGTTGAAAGAACCTGCTTCTGAAGAAGGATGTGGAGATTTAAATTACAATTTTTAGCGTTTTGGGCTTTTTTGTCTAAAGATTTTGTCACGTTTGCGCTTCAGGATGTAACGGCTGAGCTTTTTGGGAAAGAAAAATCCGGAACAGTGGCAGCGTTTGGGGATTTTAACTCGGATAAACAGACTGACATCTTTGTTATCAGAGAGGGTTGGTCGATTTACTCTCTTTCCTTCGCTATTACTTGTTCACTTTAAAGTCCGGAGGATGTATTTTTATAATGTAGGATGAAGAAAATGTCAAAAACTACAATTAATACTAACGTTTCTAAGTTACTTGCTAAAGCTAACTTAGCTAAAGATGATTGAGGAAGACTTAAGTATTAGATAAAACTTGTCAATGTGAAAATTAAACAGCAGTTGCTAATTCTGCTAAAATATCTGTAAAAAGGTGTTGATATCGGAAAATAAATAGTTATAAAAAGGAGGAATTATTTATATTTGTTAAAGAAAATTAATTAATATTTAGCTAAATAAAAACCAACATTTTTTTAAAGCATTTTCCAACTAAAATTACTTTGTGTCTCCAGAATTGTTTAAGTTTAAATGCTTTTTATAGCAGAAATTAACTTGAGGTTATTAGCTCTTAAAGAACACAACATTTTTTTAAAGTTAATGTTTTCCGGTAAACATGGAAGTTTAATTTAAAAACAAAATAAAAATAAATGAGTTAAAAAATCAAAAAGTAGTGGTAGAAAATTCTTGGTGGAGATTTCGGGTCTGACAATTACTGGTTTCATAAACTTACACCAGATTTCAAAGACAAACTTAATTATGGACTTATTTTCTTCAGTGTAACAGCATCTCCTTCCAGTCAGGAAAAAAACAAACAAACACTGTATGTAACGTATAATTTTCTGTGTCTCCTATCTTTTCAGGTTCGGAAGTTGTGATCTTCTTGGCCGACTCCAAATCCCCTTACTTCAAGCCGAAAGTTCAGATCACCAAGGACATTTTACCAAAGTGAATACAAGTTAACGTACATTTGTTTGCTTTTGTTGGGTGTGTCAGCAAGTGACAGATGTTTAAAGTCTCTGTTTGCTATGTAGGAGGGAGTGAAGCGGCTGATCTCACCCGATTCTTCTTCCTGTTTCAGAGACACTGTCGTCACCAGCGTGGTTCCTGGAGATTACGATGGAGACTCACAGATGGATGTCCTTCTTACTGCTCAGATCAAACCAGGAAGAACAACCGTGTTCATCTTTTGGGGGAACAACCAAACATTAGGTACACATTAATGGGCCATTTTTTAAAAGTTTTTTTTAAGAATACGAATATATAATTATTTTGTACAATTTCATTCAAAATAAGGTTATAAGATCTTTTTATCATTTGTCTGTCATGTTACGTAATTAATTGCGATTTGCTCTAATTTTGGGGGCTAGCATTACCAAGAAAGTCAGAAAATGTTTGATTATGTGGTTCAAACATTTCACAGTGAAAAATCATCATCACCAGTTTGCTCTTGTTTTCTGTAAAAACAAATTATTTTATGAAAACATACTTTATATTTACTTTAAAGAGCATTTTGTATATTGGATTCTTTTTAAACCGAAAGGTAATACTCCTGTAGTTTTTCATAATCTATTGACTCATTCTGTGCAGATACATCTGGATGGCTAACGCTGAATAAGACTTTTACAGATCAGCCTCTCATTATGGAGTGAGTATCACTCTCTATGTATTTGTCTTGCATTAAAAAATGTAATTAATCTATATTTTCAGGATTTTTTTTTTATCAGAATATTTCTTTACATTTGGATGCTTTTATTTCAGCTTCAACGGCGACATGATCCCTGATGTTTTTGGAGTTACCAGTCCTCCTCTCACTGAAGTCTGCTTCCTCTCTAGCAGGTATAAAGTTCAGCTCAGACATTTAATTTTTCCTGCTGCTCTTAAAGATTGAAGAACCTCATTCAATAATGATGGCTTCCTTTATTTCTGTAACTCTAGGAATCCTGAGTGGCACAATGCGCTGAGTTCCTCTGTAAAAATGCGCGTCCCGCACTCCAACGCTTTCATTGATCTCAACAGGGACTTTACTGCTGGTGAGTCACCAGTCTGAGCTGTGTTCAACCAAGAGAAAAGACAGCTTGTGTCTAAAGGTTTTTGTGCTTATAATGAAGCTTTTTTTTTATTTCCTGAAAGCTCTGTGTTTGCAGTTCTTGTCTGTTTCCATTCGTGGGGTTTTAACTGGAGTTTGGGACCATTTATTATCAGAATCAGCTTTAATGGCCAAGTATGAGTGCACATTCAAAGAATTTGGCTCTAATATAAAAGGAAAAAGCAAGCAAGGGCAAAGTATAAATAGATATAAAAAGATGAAAACAACATTTAGGCCAGTTGAAAAATTCTCTTGTTTATGTTCTTACATTCTGCGATTGGTCAAGAGTTCATCAGAGCGACATATTGGGAGAAGAGGTCGTCTTTGTGGCGTGTGGTCTTGGCGTACAGAGCTCTGAAACGCCAACTTAAGGGGAGGAGTTTAAAGAGATTCTGTTTAAGGTGATTTTACCTGCCCACTTCCTAACCCTGGACCGGTACAGGTCCTGGATGGAGACGAGGTCTGAACCAATAATCCTCTGTGTAGACCTGGTGGATCGTGTCTGGTTGTGGATCCAAACCAGAACATGATTGATGCTGTCAGGACAGACTTGAATATTAATGGCAGGTTGAACTTCTTAAGTTATTGCTGGAAGTGCAACAAATCTTTCATTTGGTCAAAGTAGTAAATAAAGAAAGAATGTTTTTGAGGCAATTTTTTCAGTGCAAAACAATCACGGAATAATGAATCTCCAAAAAGAAATGTTTGATCTTAACAGGTAAGAGCTTTTCGGCTGTTGTCTTCATTTTTGTTTGACATGTTTCTAAGTGGAGTACCTTGAAAAGAGTTGCTGCAGGTGTAGCTCTTATCTGAAGATATGAACCTTCCACCTCAGTGAAAGACTGCAACTCTCTGACCGTTATCAGCTTCCTGAGGGTAGAAACGCCGGTCATTCTACCACGATAACTCCTGTGTTTCTGTGATCGTACTCCTTCCACTTGTGAGCATATAGGATAAGAACAAACACCTCACACTCTACTGTTGGCCTTTTCCTGTTGCATTTATATAAAGTCATCAGGAGGTTGAGTCTAACATGTTGTCTTACTCAAGTTCTACCTTTTAACTTTTTTATTCGGCTCCTCTGAGCTTGAAAAGACATGCAGTTGGATCCCATACAATCGGGTGATTTATACACTAGCTGCACCACTTTAAAATCAATCCTGCAGATAGCTGGTTGCCAGTGTGAGGACCTGAGAGCAGCAGGGAGGTGATCAGTCCTCCTCCTTCAAGTTTAAACTCCATCCTGAAGGAGCTGCAGTAGCACGAAGGGAGATGAAACCCTGTTAAAATGAGTCTTTGCTGGATGTGAAACCTGCTAAAATAAAAGAAAAAAAGCTGTTTTCTATTAAATCTTGTTTAGTTACGTGTTGTGTCAGCCTCATTCCCTCGTCTGTGTGTTTTAACAGCTGCTTCCCTGTCGGCTTACAGTGTCGCTGCAGCTAAAACCAAAACCTCATGATGCTGGGAGACACTGAGTCCATGTAATCTCTCATGTAAATATCCTGTAAAAAAGAGGATCAAACCTCACTTTTACCCTTACAAGGAATTAAAGTAATATTTTCTGATCAAAAAAAGGGAACACAGTCGTCAGGCGCCTCCAAACATCATCACAAAGGCACCAATAATACAATCTTTGTCCCATAATTGCATTCAGCTGTTTTCCTGTGGCTCTGCATGAAAGTGGGCCGCACCAACAGCTTGAGAGGTGGAGAAGCTGCCGCTCCGGCTGCTGCGGTTCATGGGAGGAGGGCTCAGAAAGAGATGGAGTGATGGAGCTGAGCTGCACAGGCTTGAAGTGAGGATGGGGATGAGTCCTAAGAGAGGCTCGGTTCTGTCTGCTGCTACCGCCACCTGCTTCTTTAAGCGGCGCCGTCTGGAGCTCCAGAGTGACGCTTAAGCACGGAGGATTTTCAGAGGCGCTCCAGATTCAAAATGTTTTCCATATAACCGTCATAAGATGTGAGAAAGAGCCAAGCAGCTTTTTTTATTCTGTTTGTTTGCAGGATTCCTTTATGATATGACACAACGACTCATTTTTATAACTCATTTAGCTAAAACAAAAGATTCTGTTAAACAAGGTGTTACAAAAAACCCCAAAATCAAATTCACGTTTGTTTCCTTATTATAAAGCTTTTTTAAACTCATCGAATAGTTTGACATCTATTTTAGATTCTTCACTCTTCTCAAGAAACACAGATTTAAGTGGATTATGAATTACACATGTTACAGGGTTCCTACAAATTTCTTCAAGTCAAATTTAAGACTTTTTAAGACCTCTTTAGGGCCATGCATTTCCAAAAAAATAAGACCAAATCCCCATTTTATTCATTTAAGATCAAAACTATGTCTTCTTTTCTTGTTGTTTGTGCCATGATGCTTTAGAGCTCTTCTTTTTTCAAACCGATGGTGGGCATTCAGCGTTTTGGTGCCTATCGACGGGTTCTCCCGTGCTTACTTACGTCATTCAATCCAAATAATCGTTGAAAATGAAAAAAAAAAAACAACATGAGATGTTAAACAGAAGTTCAAGAAATTTGAGGCTCAGATATCGAAATTCAACACTTAAAAAAAAGCTTTTCAAGGTATTATTTTCAAATTCATAAATTCAATGTTTTTAAGACTTTTTAAGAGCCTGCAGGAACACTGTGTTAATATTATGATTAGAACATCCACTCAGTGAATTATTACCCAGGAGAACCCAAGACAGATATTTTACTGGGGTCTTAAAGTTAATTTGACTTTTTTATTTTTTGGTTCATTTTGGGTTACAGCTGTCACGAATAATCGACTAGTCACAATTATGTTGACTGT
>NC_050514.1:30943586-30948403 GCF_002922805.2 Oryzias melastigma | reverse complement strand
TACGAAGCCCCTAAAGGGACATTCAAGTATTCTGGGTACTATCTGGTGAATTGATTAAATAAACATCAGAAACATTGTTCCCTAGGGTTAAAACAATGTATTACTTATTAAGAAATATTAAATAGTGTCGACAAGTTTACTTAAAACACGGGTCTGAAACCTGTGAAACGATTGAAGAAATAAGAGATTAGTTAAGTTTTGTCATTTCTCTTTAGATTATTGACATGTGAAGCATCTAAACAATAAAACTTTAATTTACTGTCAGAAATTCTGTTGGATTGTTCTTTAAAATTTTGTTTTCCGTCAAATAAAAGTCTCTAAAAGTTTTTTATTTTGGTAAATTATGGTTAAAGTTTTAAACAAATGTGGTTTAAAATGATTGAAGATGATTTAGAGTTGTGTGTTTTCAATAAAAAGCTCAGGTTATTCTAAATGTTTTGAGTTTTTTTTCCCTAAAATTCTACTTAATGTTTATTTTTTGATTAAAAGGAAAAAAGCACACCAAAATCCTAATGATAAAAAATGTATTTTTAATATAAGAAAATCTAAATAAGTTCCATATTCCCACTGTTGTAATTCAGTTATTATGATATTTTAAAATTAAATGTATAAATAAATGTTTTATTGTCAAAAAAGCATACATTTTGTGCATTTTTAAACAATAAAATGGGACTTTGTGGCTCTCGATGGGTTCTGGTCTAGACCAAATGGCTCTTTTACTGTTAAAGGTTGCAGATCCCTGACCTAAAAACATCAGAAAGCCTCACTAAATTAAACAAAAAAAAGTTTGTTTATTTAAAAGTTTCTGTTTAGTCAAATTCACATTAAATACACAAAGAGACGCCGCCAAACTAAAGTCAAATGGAGAAACCCAAAAGCCCTAAAGCAGATCTCGTGGACGGTGGCGCCACACAAGTGGAACATATTACACATGTCCACAGCGTCGCCTTTACTGGAACAGAACCGGAGGTCCTTTGCTGAACAGCAGGCGTGAAGTGTTTTACTCTTGCGGTTCAAGGAGGACAAGGCCCGTTTCACTGCGATGTCACGACTCCAATCTGGCCTGGTCCGTGTCATTGCTGTAAACGCTTCCATGATATTATACGAGCTGACCCCACTACATCAGCCCTGCCAGTGAGGGGGGGCCGGGAATAGTTTCCTGGCCAATGTCAGGGCCTCATTACTGCTTTATTGGACTCTCCAGTCAAGTAGTTTGCAGGTGACCGCAGCATGTGACATATTCCTGTACGCTCTCCACATTGTCCTCTCCTTTTTTTAATTTATTATTTAACAGAAGTTCCTCATCACCACTGCAACAGTTAAAGTCTTCTGTGAGATAAATGCTTCCTATATTTCAAATTTAAAGATCCACTCTGATCATCTTTTGAGCTATTTTAAAAGCCTTCTTAGCGCTCTTTTAAATGATTATTATTTCCTTTTTTAGCCAAAATCTATAAACCTGTGACATTGATTTGTATTCATGCCATTGTTACTACTATCATAAATATAAATGAATTGTTATTCATTTTGCATTCACATAGATTTAAAGAAAAATTGCTTTTTTCTTTTTTTTACTTTTGACAGAAGCTCCTTTCAAAATAAAAGACACCCTTTCAGATATGATCATCTCAATGCAGCAAAAGTAGTAGAAGCAAGTATAATGTCAGCAGTGATTAAATAAAAATAGTTAATTTCACTGTCGTCGGTGCATCTCTGCCACAAATGTAAAATCTTAACAAAAGGAAATCTGAGCTAATTAAAAGACTTCTTCCTCATATTTTGAACACTTAAAATTCCATATTTTTTTTCAAAAATATAAAATTTGCTTAGTATTCCAATGCGCCTTAATACTGATTGTGCATATTGACGTTCATTGATTTTTTTTTTTTTTTTGTAGTACAGGACGCACAAAAACGTGTCAAAAAGTTGTGATTCAACTTGTGATACACACTGTCCTTCAACTGTTTGTAAATAAGTTAGGTTGAGTTAATTTACTTTCTCACTTCTTACTCTATTGTTACTTTTTAACATTTAGAAGCTATTTTATTTTTATTTAATAAAAGAGCCACAATGGAGGGGTAAGAGAGCCGCATGTGGCTCTGGAGACGCATTGTTGGAGACCCGTGTTCTAGGACTTAGTTTCTGCAGAGCGGCAGTAGTTCATAAGTAGTTTCTACTTCACAAACTGCATCTCTTTGTTTGCTCCTGATTCATAACAATTTGAGTAAAAAAAATGCTAAGAAATTCAAATTTAAGTTTCATTTTCTAAATAATTGTCAGAAAAATGCTCAAAAAAACATGTAAAAAAACTCCAAAGCGTGATTTGTACATATCACAAGTCAAGCTAAATCACATTTTTGTGCACCTAAATCTATTGGAACCCAGAAATTACAACAAGAATTAGGATGAACCAGAAACAGATTTTCTTTTTTTGAACCCAATTTTAGTGCGCCTTTTGGGTTGAGCGTCATTTAAATAGCTCTGCTTTATTCTTTGAGTTGGATTTCTGTATTTTTGGCAGAGATCTACCACACATTTTAAAAAAACTTTATATTTTGATTCCTGCTAACATTACACTACCTGCTGCTACACTGGCAGCATTGAGCCGATTCCATGTGACACAAGGTGTCTTTTATTTTGAAAGGAAATCATGTGAACCTCTGTTAAAAGTTATAAACAGTTTCATATTTAAAAAAAAAAAAGAGGGTTTATTTTTCTTTTCTGTTATCTATTTCTATTTCTCTTTATATTTAAGTTTTTTTCATGCAAGAAAAGTTCATTTTTATTAATTATAATAGTAACATTAACATAAATGCAAATCTGTCTTATTTTTCTAAGGATGAAGTGAGCGTTTGTTGCTCCTGCCCCGTTTTAGTCTGTGAAAAATGGACCCAAAAGTCTCCTTTACTGTTAAAGCTAACCCCTGAACGTTGGATCCGTTAGCAAAAGCTCTATAATTAGTTACATTTAAAATCTTAGTTTCTATGGAATTACATTTTTTGAGTTAAGTAAACCATCAACCCAAAAGTTTAATTTGAGGAAAACTAAAACTTTTAGATGTAACAAATTATTAAATTGATCCCATGTTTCATTTGTTTTCAGTGTATCTTGGTGATGAATCACTACAGACCCTCGTCTGCCATTGTAGTCTAAAGTCTCCAGAGATTTACGTGGTTATTATTTTCCTCGTTGCTGGAAACACAAACTAGGTCGTCTTGGCAATCAGTTCCAACCTTGTTAGTATTTTTATGACTTTTTTTATTATTTAAAAATAACCTAATCCTTTGGCGTATTTATTTCCTATACCAAACCGAAGCAGCATTTAAGTTATGTTTATAATATACATTGCTGTTGGTGTTGGCGCTCCGGAAAAAACACGCACACCTCATTCCGGTCCTCAAAATGAGCTTTCTGATCCCGGTTTCCATAGATCCAGCAGCAGTTTCTATTTACGCAGACACATGTTCGGCATAAAGAAAGCGTTATGAGCCAAACCCGGCTGGAAAGTGTGTCTGTGTGTGTGTTGCAGCGATAATCCTCCTCATAGCGCCTGCACCTACGTTGTTCCCCGTAATGGTTTTAGAAGATTATTTCGTCCTGGAATAGCATCGCTTCATTTTGTGTGTTTTGCCATGTTGGTGAATAAGCCATTTTGATGGATCAGGGTGGAAGGCGCACATTGTTGTAAGGGGCAACATATTAGCTTAGAGATGGATTTATTCTGCAGAGCTCGACTCTTTCTTGCTGGTCTGGACTCTGAATTGTGTCCATGTGTGTGTTTGTGTGTGCGTGGTCTACATATCAAAGCTGACATCAGGTTGTCAGGGAGCTTATTAATTGCCTCGCTCAGGCCTGTGGGAGATTAATGGTGCATTTAATATTGTTGAAGCTCACGGCAGTGTGGTTGCACCTGTGTACGTTTCTATACGCAAGCGTGGAGTTCTTCGCTTCCCAAAAACGTTTAGAAAAAAGTCCTTGATCGTTTCCTCTGAGAACCTTTCAATCTTTCCGACTGTGTGGATGGCGGTTTCGCAGCTCGCACGTCTTCTCTCTCGTGACACGGGTGCGGTCTGAAAATATTTCTTCAGTGGTTTTCATCTTCCCCATCTCTCAACACCACAGCAAATCATGTCGGTGAGCTTTGAGCAAGCTAGTTTCACAGTCTGCTGCTTCTCTGTGGCTGAAGACAAGGCCACATGTGAGGAGACACTCGGATGACCAACACCACCTTCACGTGGCTCTTGAGCACATCATGTGTCAAAGTCACGGCCCGGGGGCCAGATCCGGCCCTCTAGATCATTCTATTTTATTCTTATTAATGACCCGATGTCATCTTGTGCTCATTTCTAACTTGTATAATTTTGACTAAATATATTTTTATGGAGAGTAAAATATTGAAAGTTGTTTAAGGTTTAAGTTGATTTATTCTGAAATAATATTCCTGCCTTTTTATCATTCGTACTTATGTTAAAGTTACGGTTTTAAAGTTTTAAAACATGGCATTCTGCTAGCTTTGTGGACTATTTTAGCATCTACTAAGATTTTTTAGGCTATTTAGGAGTTTAGCTAATATTTCAGCTACATGCTAGCTGTTTTGGCTCATTTAGGTTTTTTCATGTTGGAGGGGGGGGCATTTTGGAGTTTAGTTGATATTTCAGCTACATGTTAGTTAATTTAACTAGTTTAGGCTTTTTTAAAAAAAATATTGTTTTGGAGTTTGGCTAATACTTACACACTAGCTGTTGTGGCTAATTTAGGCTTTTTTTTGTTTTTAAGGCTATGTTGGGGTTTAGCTATGTTTTCAGCTACGTGATAGC
>NC_050514.1:30930538-30943535 GCF_002922805.2 Oryzias melastigma | reverse complement strand
TTCAGTTAATATTTTTAGCTGGCTATCAGCTTCAGCGATTCCAGCTATCAGCTTCAGTGTTTTTTAGCCATCAATTTCAGCACTAGCATTTTCAGCAGCCAAATTCAGCTTACAGCATTCACACTAGCATTATCACAGCTAATGCAATATATCTAGTTCATAGTTACATTAAAAAGTTGTTTTAGAGTGTTCAATAAATGTTTATCCTGTTCGGCCCGCGACCTAGGGTGTGTTTTGGATTTTGGCCAAGTAACACTGCATCCAAGTAACACTGTATACTATTAACAATCTCATTATAGTTTCACTAAAACATTTTTACAGTACGTGAGCTGTATTAGATTAATATGAATATTTTCAAAACATATTCAGAGATTATTAATGTATTTCTGAACACATGTGTAAACCATGCAAACTCAAAATGGAATTGAATCTAACTGAATTGAGATAATCGAAATAATCAGAAAAAAAATGGAATTGAGTGGTTTCACGCTCTGGTAAATCAAATCAAAAAAAGACAGTCTATTTGATTTTGGCTAAAAACTTTTGGCATAAACATAATTTAAAAAAATCACAGGAAACAATGAACAGTTGAAAAAAATATAGTTGGAGTTTCCCTAAAAAGACAGTTGTTTTTCATTCATTGGATATTATCTTATTCTTAGACTAACTTAGTTGTGTCACCTCCCTGCAACCTCCTCACAGAGAATGAGTGTCAGTGGGACTCAGAGTATCTGTTTCATTGCTGACGCCGGTGACATTTCCTTCCAAATGCCAAAGGCGCTGCTTGTATCCAACTGAGGAATGAAGCAGTCTGGAGGTTAAAGATGGAAAGAACAAATCGATGCAACCAAACATGGAGGTCTTCACTTATCTCACTGGCTTATAACAGAAACACAGTTTAATTTTTAAATCTTCAAATTGTTTGAATTCTCTAAAGCACTTGTGCTGCTCTTGGATGAAAACGGCTTCATAAAGTTTGATTGGATTAGACCCGGAGCCAAGAGCGAGTTCTCCTTTCTTGCTTGATTTTTGTCAGCATTATTGGAACTTTATTTCTCTCACACACTTGCACACAAACGGTTTGTCCTCCAGGCCTTACGATAAACAATTCGATCTATTGGCTGCGTGTCCTGGCTTTAGCCCCTCTTACAGCCCACAGAGGAAGTATCGCATTTGTGTGTCTGTGCTGTTCCCTCGACTCTACATGTGTGTCCTTTTGACAGCCAAGCAAGGACAGGAGTCGCAGCGTGTTTGCTGGGTAACAGGTTAACAAATAATGCCCTCAGGGACAGAAGAACAAGGAGGCTTGGCTCCGTCTCTCCCAGCTTTCTGTCTCCTTCCCTGCATTTCACTAGCTCATTTGGACGCTGCCATCATCCCAGGGTAATGCATTTTTTTCTAAATGTACTTTTAAGGTTTGTCAAACTCTAGTAAAATAGAAGTAAGATCGGATACTTATGTTAGTGACTCAGGTGACAATTTAAAAGCATAAAAACATGCTGTGCATAAAACAGTAATGTAGAAGATGTGATGTTGGCTGTTGTGATAAATCTTTCAAGGCCTTTTAGAGGTGCAACAATGATGTTACAGAAAACCCTGGATCCAGAAACAGAAAGTAGAAAAAGAGGGCTGTTAGAATGGAAGGAACATTTGAATATAATTCAATTTTATTTATTTATTTATTTATTTTGCTGCTGACCACTTGGCCAGGTCATCCTTGTAAAAGAGATCTTGATCTCAATGGGTTTTTCCACCTGGTTAAATAAAGGTTAGATAGAAAATACAAAATTTATCTAGCACAATTACAAACACAGTTGTCTCAATAGACTTCACAGTGGTGATTGTCCAAAAACATCAAATCAATCATAAAATATAAACAATAACTGATTGTTAAACTAAACTAAGAAGTCTAAACTAAACTTAACTGGGCATGCCTGTCCTTAGACCCTACTTCTTGATAAGGAAAAACTCCTAAGAAAAACAGATTCTGGGGCAAAAAAGGAGACACCTCAGGGATGGCCACATGAAGGAGGGATCCTCTGGATGGACAGGCGATGTACCAGGACTGTTAAAGATAAATTAGCTTATCCAACTCTACTCCTTCATGGTTAAATAGTGTAGCAGATGGGCTTTGTACAACTGAGACGAGCCAGAGGCGAGGTCCACGAGTAAGAACAGGAACGCAAACGAGCCAACTGGAAACTGGAATCTCCACCCACTCATCGAGAAAGGGACAACACATGAATCACACTGCACCAAACAGATGCTTTGAGAATTAAATGAAAAATAAATGATAAATAAAAGTGGAGAGGAGGAGAAGTTTTAGCAATAAAATGAATGTTTTTGTATCAATTACTTAAAACTCCAAGAAAGTAAAAAAATCATGTTCTGACTCATCTACTTCCATGTGTTTTGTACATACATTTTTACAATTTGAGTTAATACCTTACCTGTTATTGTGTAATAAACTGCATTTTTCTCTACATATCCAAAGTAAACAGAACATTTTTAACACAAAATAATCAGATTAAACATACACATACACACTAGGACTGCAAATAATAAAAAATAATGAGGTAATGTACCGTTCTGACAAAGAATGTGAGTATTTTTGGGGGATTTGAAACTTCAGGTATTAATTTTTGTCAAAAATGCTCACAAAGTAATGACTATCATCAATCAACATTTTAAAGTGTAAATAATTGTTGCTTTCAAAATGTAAAAATAATTAGGAAATTCAGTTGCAACCACAAAAAATGCATCTGATGTCAAAACTTACCTTCCAGTATTGGGATTACAATTGAATCTTTGTGAAATTATTATTTTTGTGTTGAGGTTTTTGTCCATTGACGTTTGCAGTGTCAGTGTTAGCGTCTTTTTATGGATACAACCTCTGTGATTTAGATTCGCTTTAGTTTTAGCCACACCTGGCGTTATGGATAGATATGGGGTGTCTGCAGGTGAAAAATGGGGAAAGCTGTACAGAAAATATCAAGGTCGTAGACTACGCCATGAACCTGTAGAGCAAAAAAATGTTAGTTTACATTTGGCTAATGTGATTGGGATGTAATGTCTTGTTTCACGTTTTTGCAAGATCCAGTTTCAGTCAAACTGCAATCAAAGACAGTAAAGAATAATCATGAATCATAGTCCTCCCACCACTGTACCTCAGACTGCATTTGTTATCCTTTTTCTTTACCAAATATCTGAGAGGTGCTCCAAACCAGTTTGGCTTCGTTCAACATGCTGTTGTTTAGTGTGAAATGAGACTCTTGGGAATTTGACGTTTTTCTACACAGCCTGACCCAGTTGAGATTAAACTCTAAAGTAGGCTGGATTTTTGTGCTTAATATCTTCCTGTTTGACATGTTCATACTTTATTACCAGCAAACTTACAACTTGATTTAAAGGTGAGTTCATACTTTTAATGTAATGGTCAGTAATTTCCGTTTGGAGATAGGAAATGTGTTGTGTTTTAAAATATTGGACGGCAGGACCAAACATTTCATTTACCTTCATCAGGAGGACACTTCTACTAAGTCATATAAATGCATAAAACAGAGTTTTGTTAATTAAACTAATTTGAGAAATAAAGGGAAACGGAAGAACGTTTTTCTCACACAGTGTTGAGTCACAGAACACCACATTAGAAGTTAATACCCCTTCGGACTGATTATCTTTTTACCACTTAGATATTGGTGTGTACTTGTATACCGCTTCCTACCTTGGAAGGCCCAAAGCGCTTCACAGTCACGGACCCTTTCACACACACAGATGGTGGCTCTGCTCTCCCATCAGAGGCAAATTGAGGTTCAGTGTCTTTCATGGACAATTTGACACATGCAAGGCAGGAATCGAACCCACAATCCTTCGATCAGGAGTTGATCAACCTACCGCTGCGCCACGGTCGCATATTCTTCGATATTTGTGTTTAACTTCAATCTGTATCCTTGTTTTGTGTATTATGCAGATGGCATACTGCTGTGTTATATTTATGTATAGATGGAATTGATTCACAAAAATTCACTTCAGCTTTTAACAAGATACTAATTTGATGTTTTAAATGTATTTGTCCTGTCCAACAGCTAAACAAACAGATGAAAGCTGAAGGTTTCTAATGTTGGGCAGATTTTACCATTACTGTTGGGCGCTTCAATTCTCTATCGGGAGCTGATTCTTCTAAACGATAGGATCAGATAACATACGTTTTTCTTTTTTCTGCTCCTCATCATTCATATATTAACACATCACTGAACGTGTCACGTGCCCAAAGCTGAGTCCCTGATTGGTTGATGCAACGCGGCAAATTCGCCAATTTTTAGAACTTTTCACTTGCGCCACTTAAATTGAATATATATCAAATATGAGGTTATAAAATCTTCGGCACACAACGTGTATATTTGTATGAATCGCTTTTGTATCCAAGGCTTAGCTTTATTTATATAAATTAATTGATATTTTTGGCAGCACAGAACAAAAGGAGAATGATCGTGAAAGAACATTAGACGTGTGGAACTAAAAAAGTGGCTCCATTGTTGTGGTGCAAACATTTGCATGTGTGCATGCATGTCATGTAGTGGAGGGTTCAGGAGTGTTTTGCTGCAAACAGAACAATTAGCTGAAGCTTTTCACAAAAGTGTTTCATCTGAAAAATACTATGTTTACTGCTTTTCATTTTAGCAGATATACTTTATAAATGCTGGTGTTTGCTCCTTTGAGGAATATTTAAGGTTCAATGTTTTTTTTTCCTCCGCATTTTAGTCAAGTATTTACCGTAATTAGTTTAACAGAAGTAGTAGGAAATTAACAAATGGTCCTAACAGTTTTACTTGATGTGCAGAATAGTAAAAATAATCTAGAACTCTTAAGCCTAAACTCTTATATAAATTTAATGTTGCTAAAACAAGAAAACAAAATGGAAAAAATATCACCCACATCAACATAGCAATAGTGTGTTTGTGTTGGAGTGCTCAGTAGTGTGTATAACTGACACAAGGAAGTTTTCTTTTTCCTTCATGTTTGTTACCATTACTTTAAATCAATTATATTAGCTGTAAAATGATGAAAAATTAGCCTCAGAACAAACATTTCTTAAGTTTTTGGTTCTTAGTATTAAAAACTAAGGATTTGAAGCAATTATGGTGGTTATTGAAATGGATTTTTGTCCAGCCTTCCAACAATCTAGAAGACCACCTGAGTGCGAGAACAAATGTGCTGCAAATCCTGACAAGTTTATTGTTGGTTTGGCCTGGAGAGAAGGAAGAATTTTGAACAGTTTAAAACTAATCAGAAATGTGTTTGATGCTTTTGGTTGACCAAATGATGTATGGAGTCCCCCAAGGATCCCTTTTTGGAACTTATATTTGTCTTTCTTAGGTGCATTTTAAAAATCCCCACTTTCATCATTTTAGTCTATTATTTTGTCAGGTTTTAGTTCCAGAGTAGCATTTTATTTATTGTTCTCTGTTTCAGCTTGAGGGCCTCTTGCTCACTTTACGTCGGTGGTGTCTGTTTGCAGATTCTGTCCAGCAGATACATTCAACTGGTGGACATAGAAACTTAATTTCATAGAAACTTTCAATTACCTTTTAATGTTTTTCTCTTTTAATAATCTGCAGCAGTGATGTCTGGTTGGAAGTTCTCAAAGAACTGTAGAAATAATCCAATCAAAGTGAAATGTTCAACTGTAATTTTCTTTTAAAATCATTTGTATTGCAGAATCTCTAGTGACATTTGTATCAGACTTTTTATTTACTGTGACTTCAACACATCCATGCAAATCTGTAACTTTAAAATAAAGAAGATAAAGATAGAAAAAATCAGAGCAGCCTCTTACTTTTCTGTTTGATACAAGTCTGGCTGCTGAAGGAAGCATCTATGATATGTTCAATACTTTTTTTTTTTTTTTTAGCTTGAGACATTTTAATTTTTGTGAAAACTATTAAAAGTTTGTATATTGTGCACTTTAAGGCCTTATAACAATACCACAGAGAGAGTGTGACATTTATCGGACTAAATTATACCTAGACAATAATTCCCACTCCACTTCATCAGCCATTTTTCTTCTTTGTTGAAAAAGTAGGGTCTGGAAGGTATTCTTAAACCCAGAAGAATTAACAAAAATGCCAGAAAGTCTCTAATCTATGGCATGAAGCAAAAAGTACTACTTAAAAAATGAAGATTACACATTTGATTTAAGTTTGTTTAACCCTATTTGTGGACTGTATTGGGCAGAAATACCTCTTTGTCATGCAGCATTTTCTCCTTATGTTAACATTTTCAGCACATAAATCATCTTTTTAGTTTTGTCTGCACACCATTTGTTTTAATTAGCTTTGAATTCGTTTAAAAATACTTTGCGTCTCCTGCAGTTTTGGTCTCCTCAAATATCTAACAATCCTTGTGAGCCAATTTAAAGTGATGACTGAGTACTTCAGCTGCCAGTCTTCATTCATAATTACATCTACTAGGCCTAAATTAGAAGTTGGCTTTGACATTTGATTGATTGCTCCCACTTTACCTCTTTTGAAGGCACAGAAACAATGCTATTCCGCAGCACGGTAATAAATGGAAAACATGCAGAGAAGAACTGATTGATGACTCCTGGCTGCTTCTGCCTGCTGCTCTTCCATGACTCTTTTCTCTGCTGAGGCTTAGCATCTTTTTAGCTTCACCCTGTCTGTTTATACAGGGGCTAATAGGAGGCCTAGCTCTTATCCACCCACTGCAGCTAGATATAATGGAATAGAGGGCATAACACTGCTGTAGTCAAACAGCCAGCAGAGGCCTTTAAATTGCTTCCAATCCCCTTAACAAATCTGATGGAGAGCCTATGAATAACTCAAGGACCGCTCACCTTTTCTCTGCATCTCCTGTTTTTCTGCCCTCCATCCACTACCCAAACCGTTTAATTTTGACTGTCATAATTCTCTTTAATTAACCTTTTTTTTAGAGAACAAACCAAATTGCAGCTCTGATCTCTTTTGTAAAGTTTATGAAGTGAGACACTGGACAGGTCATAGCACCAGATCAGTGGATTGTCATTCACAATGAAGCGGATTCTGGGATCTCCATCGGCACACAGCAAAAAGTCTGCTTTAAAAAAGATGAAAAAAAATAAGGTAAATATTGCTTAAAAGAAGAAAAATGATCTGCCAACAGAACAAGAAAATTTGGCTTGTCAAGACTTTTCAAAACAATTAAAATGATCTCATCTCATAGGGACCACAAACATCTTAAAATTAGTATATACTAATATCAAGCTTATTTTGACTAATATAAATTTAATTTCTAAGAATAATTTTCTCAAAATGTTCAAAATTATTATTTAGCTAAGATTTTGCTAGTACAGTTATTTTGGCATTATGTTAACCAGCCAAATATCCTAAAAATAATAGAACTTTTCTACTCTTGGAAAAGAATAGTGAACTGTCGTTAGCACTATTACTTTCTCACTATGCATGAAAATGTACTTGAAATTCTTGAATTAAGGTGAAACTCCTGCATTGATCTTGGCCATGCAAATGTCACAGGCTTGAATGAAGACAATGTTACTTAAGATTCTAGTTTCATAATAGGTAACACAATCTTAATAACAAGCCTTAATATCTTATTGAGATAATTAAGTACCAAAACTCTTAAATAAAAGGAAACTTTCCGGCATAAAATCTACTAAGTGAGAATAATTTGCATTTTGTACATTTTTTCATCCCTAGCAAACAGCTGTCCTTACTTGTTGAGACCAGCAGGTTTCCGACGGGGACATTGCTCTAGTGTTTGTCAGAAACTTGCATCCCGTCTCCCAAAGCGCCATGAGATGCTGTTTACGCTTTTTTTCCCTCCCCACATACTTGAGCTGTGTCAGCTTGAGCTTTTCAAAGCCTGTTATTAGGAACAGACACACTTGTAATTAATCTATTAGCATGAAAGGAGAAGCTGATTGTAGATGATTGGTTGGATAGCAGCCTGATGACAAAGAAATTCTCATGCACACTCACACATTGAATAATATGCTGAAATCAGGGGAGTGGGGTTGGATGTTTGTGTGTTTACGCGGGAGTGTTATGTGTGGACACAAAGGTATACCTCACATATTGTTGAATTATTATTGTTGTGAGAGCTGAGAGACTAATCAAGTGATTTGCAATAGAGCTCCCGAGTGAATACCAAATCAAGTGTCTGCCGCTATACTGCTTTATTTTTGTGAGTTTCTTCAAGCAACTCAAGGAGGCTGATGCTTCTCTCAAAGTTTTAGCTCTCACCAGAAATGTGCTCGAGCCTTCCTTTTCTCCACAACTTCCTGTTTTTTTTTTGGTGTTGTCAAAAACAGAGTGTCAGGTGTTCAGACGATAAATCTTCTGTTGCATAAGCGTTAAATATTAATTGTAGAATTCCTGCTGTACCAATCTGAAGCTGTTCTGCTGTAAAATGATCCACAAGAACGACTTGAGAACTTGCCTGTCCTAGCTTTTTTACAATTAAGAGAATCTGTTCGTCCAAGCATCCATCCATACATACATGCATACATACATACATGTATGTGGTGGGCAAGGCAAGGTATCCCATACATCCATCCATTTTGGGACAGATAGGTTGTCCCATCAATCCATCCATCCATCCATCCATCCTTGTTGGGACTGAGAGGGTGTCCCGTCCATCCATCTATCCATTTATTTTGTGGTATAGGCAGGGTGTTTCATCCATCCATCCATCCATCCATCCATCCATCCATCCATCCTTGTTAGGACAGATAGGGTGTCCCGTCCATCCATCTGTCCATTTATTTTGTGGTATAGGCAGGGTGTTTTATCCATCCATCCATTTATTTTCTTTACCAGCTTCATCCCTTTCTGGGTTGCTAGAGCCTGTCCCAGCTACTGTTGGGTGAAGGTGCGGTACTCCCTGGACACGTCGCCAATCATTCCCACATCGAATTGAATGTATTTATTTATTGATTGAGGACAGATATAAACACATAGACATACTGTGAACAGCAGTCCCATGACCATATCATAATGCTTTTAGCTGTAGCTAGTTTGCAGCATTTGTCCTTAGCTGGGCTTTTTGGTTTTTGGTTTTACACTTACAAGTATACGTAAAATGAGAATACAAAAAATACCAGAAATAAAACAAAAACTGTCATTGCAAAAATTTTATTAGGCAGTTTAAAAAACACAAGGACAGATTGAAAGAATACAAAGCACACACTGAATTAACCTTCATACACTCACCCATGCACACCTTGAGACACTAGAGTAACCAGTCAACCTATAAAGCACGTTTTTGGACTGTGTGAGGAAGCCAGAATGCTCGAAGAAAACCCTCAAATGCACGGGGAGAACATGCAAACTTCACTTAGAAAGGTCCCAGCCAGGATTCAAACCAGGGCCGTCTCACTGTGAGGCGAGAGCGCCAACCACTGCTCCACTGTGCAGCCCAACATTAATTTATTTTGGAATTTAAATTGACAAGAAAGATTAAAGCTTTGGGGAAAAATGGTCCAAAGGTTTTTCAGTTTGCCAACAAATCCTTTAGAAGGTAATTATGACTCAAAGAAAATAACACAGAAGAAAATGAAATAGTGTTCTGTACGTTAAAACCTGTTGAAACAACTCTGCATTACAAATTACAGGAAGTGATGTTGGTAGCACAAAGGCTCATATTGTTCAGTGAAATCAATACGAGTGAGATAAAAGGCTAAGAATTATTTCAAAATAAAATCTTTTAACCTCTTTGTGTTTATTATAGATTGCTCATTTTTGGACACTTTCCTTCTGGACTTGATTCAACATTCAGAGTTAAAACTACACATTTTTAAAAATTCTTTTAAAACTTTAAAAGTCAGGCCCGTTCTCTAAGTGCACTTGAAAAAGAGAAAATAGGCGAGGAGAAAGAAGAGTCATGAAGTTGTTCCGCTGCGACATCCTTAAGTGTTTACAAGATAAGATCCCAGTGTGCATCTCTCTGATCCACCGTGTCTTTGTCACCAACACACCCGCATTGCTGCTAATCAGCCAATCACGGCTGGATTCTGTCTAAGAGGCCTGATTGGCTGATTAACCGAGCTAATCAACACGCCACCCACCGTGAATGCACACAACGGAAAAGAAACGCACATACTTTAAGTGGGAAAACTGCATTGAGCCTCGTGTGTAGATGCAGCCTTCAGGAAATGATGCAAGTTTTAAATTTAGACGTCTTCTGTTTCATAAAAAGTTTTTTGCTGGAGAGTGAATTAATTACAGTAATTTAGAATTCCTTTTTAAAATACTTTATTTCTAAAAAACAAACAAAAAAAACTATAGAGGTTCATTTAGAAACATTTTTGTGGAATTTCCCTCTAGATTTAATCATTGAACAAAATCCTTAAGTGAGATTTATTGGAACATTTTAGTTCTCCTGCTGCTTCATGTATGCATTGTGTGAACCAACAGTAGCAACCTTGCTGCTTCATCAAAATAAGTAGTTTGGCCTTTGCTGCCGTCTGCATCTCGACTCCGGAACTTAAATTCTAACCAATCAAGAGTTATTCTTGGAACTCTGCAAGACACAGTTCCACTCAGTAGCTTTGACAGAAATGAGCTGCCAGAGGACTACCGTAGTTTTTGGGTCTGCAGGACAAAAAAGATCTTGTTTTTTTTTTTTATAAAGAGTCATTACCATTGTGTTGTCTAGCACTGGTCCTAACCTATCAGGTGACATCCCTCACACTGATGCCATCCAAGTTCTATGTATTACATGATCAAGCTCAGAATTTCCAAATCCATATCGGTTCTTGTTTTTGATTTGGTTGCGTTTTTTGCACTTTTTGATGCTAAAACCACTATAGAGTTTATACTTAAGTTTCATAACCACAAGTTAATGCCATTCTAACCTAAATCATCAGACCTTATCACACTTTATACTGCTTTCTCAGACAGACATGAATATTTTCACGCTTATCTCTTTTGTTTAAGCTCTCAAATTTTAAACCTTCATAGAAAAATAAGCCTATTGGTTTAGAATAAAAACAAAGATCTGATTGTGATCAAAGATTTATTCAACTCTGGCAAGTTGAATGTGCAGTCAGTTAAACCTTGTGCTATCTTAAAGGGTCCAGGTGACCCAAGCCTTACATTTACGTGTTATCCATCCCATGACAAATGTGGATGAAGGTAGACGTGATTTTATGTCTGCCACGGACACCAGTGACAATCAAAAATCATTGGAAAAAAAAGTTCAGCACACTCTCTTGTGGGGTCCTGATGACCCCACTCTCAACGTCAACATACCTAGGTTAGTACAAGGGTTAATATCCTCCAGGCCGTTCATTTTGGAAACAAGTTCTGTGGGGACTGGCATGGTTCAAATGGAACTTTTTGGACGCTATAAGCAAAAGAACGTTTCGAGAAGAAAGTGTACAGAGTTCAATGAAAAGAACCTCAGTCTAACTGTTAAGCATGGGGGTGGATCAATCATGCTTTGGGCTTGTATTGCAGCCACCAGCACAGGGAACATTTCACGTGCAGAAGGAGGAATGGATTCCACAAAATTTCACCAAATTTTGGATGCTACCTTGATGTCCTCTGTGCAAAAGTTAAAGAGAGGATGGCTTCAACAAATGGATAGTGATCCTAAACATACTTCAAAATCCGTGCTGTCTGACATTGAGAGGATAAGGTCACTGAGGTGGTGTATATAGCAAAGGGATTGTCGGCATATCAGTGAAAGCGGTTGCAGTCATGGGTTTCTGTTGTGTTTCTGGTCATTCCACGCGGGCTCCAAAGCATCAGTGCAGCTCTGGTCATTATTTATTAGTTTTTGTTGTGCTTTCCTATGCAGAACACATTGCATAGCTCATAGCCTTAAGGCAAATCAATGCCAATATTTATTTCATGTCCAATTATTTGAGGACCAACAGCAATGAAAGCAAATGCACTCTGATATAAAAGTCACACAAAACTGCTTTAGAATTGTGGCTTGCAGCTTTAAGCTTCAAGAACAAACAATATAAGTACAAGTGGAGGATATGATTCCAATAGAGTAAGCTACAGGCATTACTGGGGGCTGAAGACTCAAGAAGGTTGAATGAAATCCTGTTGCTTAAAGCAACCTCAGCCCTCTGTTTCCTGTTTATTTCTTTCCACCTGGTCCTCCCCTAGGCTGCTCCAAGAAGCCTGTTATTCGACAGTCTGCTAGATTTCCCATTTAAAAAGCTGAGACCTGTCAAAACAACAAAAGTCAATGAAAGTCATAAAAAAGTCTTTCTCTGGAGTGATTTATCATTTTCTGTTTGGCTTTTAGATTGTCAGAGTTCAGCATGTGTAGCACAACAAAAACGAGCTTGAAAAAGTAATGGAGACTAAACACTGAACTTAAATCACTAATTGTGAATCTATCAGAAAATGTACAATGTGTTTAGCTGTTTTAATGATAAGATCTCCAAAATCTGGAACATAGACTTTTTCAGTTCAGCCGCACACAATGTTGAAAAGTTCTCCTCTTTTTAGTTTGGGTGCTGGAGAAGGGAGTCCATCCAATAGTCGAACCTCAGATCCAAGAACGGTGCAGTTCCTGTCCTGGATGTGGTCCAGCTATACATCCTCTGTAGAGTGCTGAAGGATTAGTGGGAGTTTGCTCATCTAGTCCATATACGCTTCATGTATTTGTGGAAGTTGTTCGACCGTGTCCCCCTTGGTGTCCTGTGGAGGGTGTTCTGGGAGTACGGGGTCAGGGGAGCCTTACTGATGGCTGTGCGGTCTCTGTACGACCGGAGCAGCAGCTTGGTCCCCATAGCTGGCAGTAAGTCAGACCTGTTCTCGGTGCATGTTGGACTCCGGCAGGGCTGCCCTCTATTACCGGTTCTATTCATAGTCTTTATAGACAGAATTTCTTGGTGCAGCCAGGGGCCGGAGGGGATCTGGTTTGGGGACCACAGGATTTCCTCTCTGCTCTTTGCAGATGATGTTGTTCTGTTGGCTTCATGGTAAAGCTGAATTTTGCTCTTTTAGCTGAGGTT
>NC_050514.1:30916593-30930435 GCF_002922805.2 Oryzias melastigma | reverse complement strand
AGGCCGGCAATCTGTTTTTTCTTGTCCAGGTCAAAGACAGAAAAACCACAACGACTCGTGTACCAATGATCAGGAGAAACATCTTATGGGAATACAACATAAAGAGGCAATAACATGGAATAAAGAAGTTCAGTGCATTATCGACAGACAACATCAGTAGAGGTTTTATTAATGAAGGTGTTGCTCAGACTCACTAACCTAAACCAAAAGCTTTTCTAAAAAAATATTTCTATACCTGGTATAATAACTTTCTTACAGTAAATTCTACAACACTGACAGCTGTTTTTTAATATATACATTAAGCTTTAATTTAAACAAATATACAGCTTTATAAACATAGCCTTAAATTCTTTATGGTATTGTGGACAAGAGCAACCTAAAAAACATTAAAAATATTCTAATTGCTTTGCCTCTGCTTTAATAGTTTACTGCTGAACTACTCATATTACCTTTGGGATTCAAAACATTACAGCATAATGGACGAACATTTCTTTTTTATAATGACTTATTAGAGATAATGTCTTATAATAAATATTAGGAAATCAGTCAACTGGGCATTTGTTCATATTTTAACTCCCAAATGATACAATATGATGAGCTCTTAATATTACTGTTTTATGAATGAAGAATATCTTTATTTATTTAATTATTTATTTATAAAGCACCAGGTTGTAACTGCAGTTGTCTCAAGGCACTAGCTAAATTAATTATGATTTGTTTTATACTATGGATGAAAAACAAGGTATTTGCAGCTGCAGGAGAAAATATGTGAACCCTTTGGAATTACTTGGTTTTATGCATAAACTGGAGACATGATTATGTGTTTTTTATCCATTGTTGGGATTTATATTGAGATTAAAAAAAATAAACACACCATGTGTCTGTTATTTACAGAAATTGAGATACTCTCAAAGGGTTCACATACTTTCTCTGCAGCTGTGGAAGGACTGTTGATGTCATATCCAAACTGAACTCACAAAGGCGACCGTGGAGAGAAAAACTTGATTTAAATAAAAGAAATAAGAAAAAAAAATTAAGCTCAAACATAGAAATACTAGATTATTTAAATATATGGAATGCCCAACATTAAAAATGTACTAATTCGGAAAAAAAAGACAGTATCTTTTTGCTTTAATTTAAAAGTGTAAAAGAATGGAAAAAGATCAAAATGAAAAATGCGACTTTTGTTGCAAAGTTTAAAATAAAGCTTATGACAGATTTTGTTGTTGTTTTTTTTTAGTTTTTGGGGTTATTGTTCTTCTTTGATTTTATTTTTGAAATTGTTAGTTACTAACAAAATGTACTCCTCTACTTATCTAAACTCCCTTAACCTTGTTTCACCATCTTCCAGATATACTATTTATTCAGCTCAGTCTTCATCAGTTCATCAGCATTCTGTCGGCCTTTAACATCTCTGCATCTATGTTAAAAAAATGACTGAACATGTAGGAATCTAATCAGAACCGCTCTGTTTCCTGCAGCATTTTGGACTACAGCCTTTCATCTTCTGTTCAAAAGCTTGCACTTTGAACATCAGAAAACGTGACATGCGTTACAACTTTTTTATGCTGATGATACTTTTCTTAATCATCACTCCACTTACCTTCATTACCAAGAATAACTGACATCTGAAATGCCTGAACGACAGCAAAGTACACCGACAGATAGTGTGGAACAGGCACTGTTCGTTTGATTGTAATTGCTGAAGTAATTGAATGCATCCCACTTCATTATTTGCCCCCTTTCTTCTCCCCTTTTCCAGATTTGTTCCTGACAACTGAAGGGGCAACGTTTGAGACCTGGATCAACAAGGTAAAAAGCTTTTCGTTAAACAAGTCAGTCTGTTAGTGATGTCACTTTGCTTAATGAGGCACACTCACCCTTTCATGGCTGTTAATAAACCTCCAAATATTTTGATTAAAAGAAGAGTTTTGTGACCCAGTAGGAGAGGGCTGCAAATCTGACAGCTGTGCCGCTCTAATTGAAAGAGAATATGCAAATTTTAGTTCATTTGAATTGCACCATTGTTGCATAAACTCCTATTTCAGTTAAGGCTAAAACTTATTTCCTAAGACACATAAGCTCAGCTTTTACTGGATACATATGTTGGCATAAAATAATAAAATGGTCATTTTTGTCTTTAATGCTTCGTAAGCATTCACACAATAGTGATTCTCCTGCTCCTTTTTGTACGTAAAAACTCAATCCCAGCGATCTTGGTATCAAAACGTTCAGCTTGTTCACTACATTACTGCTTGTATTTTTGGTATTCATGAACTTTGTAGTTTTTGAAATATTAAGCAAAATATGCCCCACAGGAAATTAATTTAAAAAGTCTTAAACTTTCCAAATTTTAAGTAGATTAGCAGCAACTCTTTAAATATATTCATGGGCTATGTTTTAATCTTTTGTAGTAATTTAAAAAAAATTGGAGTTTAGCTAATATTTTAGCAACACACTAACGTTTTTGGCTAATTTGTTATCTACTCTGGATTTTATAGGCTAATTTAGAGTTTAGCTTCTATTTTAGCAACTGGCTAACATTTTTGACTAACTTAATTTACTGATGATTTACAGGATATTTTTACTTTTGGCTGTAAAAACACAATCTGATTTTGTTTTTTCACTGCTTAAACCATGTTCTGGCTTTTTCAGTTGTTCAATTAAAAAAAAAGATTATTCTGGAGATTAACTTGTAATTAAGCAATGTGCTAGCTTTTTTTTTTATTTTTTTTTTTATTTTTTATTTTTTTTCTAAATTGGCATCTACTTAGGATTTTAATCCTAACTTGGAGGTTATCTTATATTTTAACAACATGCTAATGTTTTTGGCTAATTTGTTATCTACTGAGGTTTTTATAGGCTCATTTTGAACTTAGCTTCTATGTTATCAAAAGGTTAATTTAGTTTACTGAGGAATTTTAGGCAATTTTAAGTCTTTAAGCAGCTAGCTAGCTTTTTTGGCAAATTTGGAATCCACTCAGATTTTTTTTGGCTAATTTGGAGCCACACATTAAATATTTTTGCAAAACGTGGCATGTATTAGGGATTTTTAAGCAATTTTACTACAAAATGTTCAGAAATTTTGGTCTACTTCAGCGCTTTAATAGTTATTTAATGACATTTCCAGTCTTTTAGCTAATTCAACATTTAGCAAATGGCTTTTGCTTTTTCAGAAAATCCTTACAGGTAAATTGGGTCACTATTTTCAGCAAAAAGCTTCATGACTATATACTTGCAGCAAAAAGCATTCACACTAGCATTATTGCAGGTAATGCTAGTGTGAATGCTTTTTGCAGCTAATGCAACTTTTCTAGTTTTCAAATTGAAGTTTAAGATACATCTGAAAAAGTGAGAAACAGCCACAATGACTGTAGCTATTATGAATGAAAATTGTTTATGAACATGTTTAGAATTTTAAGAACATAAAAAAATCCCTGAAATTCGTATGAGGAAACTAAAACTCATTTCAAATGGGTCAAAACCTCCTGGAGACTCTGCCTCACAGTGACAGCTAAATGGGATAAAACCTTCATCTCTGTTGTTGTGACTTTTATCTGCACTCAGTAATATGCAGATGTTTGCCGCCTCTCCTAAAAAATCATTACACTTGCATTATCACAAAAGTATGGGAGCATTATCTTGTTCCATACTTGAAATGGAGTCCCATTGTAAACCTTCAGAACTATAAATGACTGTTTCTGTTTCCTTAAACGCAACAAATGGCTCAGCAAAGATTTGAGGCTGCTATCTCTGCTGCAATATTCGTTAATATTCCGAAGAAGCAACAAAGAGAGACCATAGTTCTGAGTTTTGTCAAAGGGCCCTATTTGAAATTCAGCAGGTCGAGGCATTAGCCAAACAGTAGTCCATCTTATCACAGAAGGGGGGGATATGAAAAAAGAAAGGCGTAGAAGGAAGGAAGGGGAAAGTGTAGAGGCAGAAACAGAAGGTTTTAGCAGAGACGGAGTTTGGGTAAAAGTAATTACAAGTTGGAGCAAGCCAGAACAAATGTACTGCCAGCCCCAAAGAGCTGCAACAGATGAGGTGGGCTGCAGAGATGTCTGCCTGATCACAGCTTTAGTGCAATCAGGAACATATGGAACTGTCAGTATGTTACTGCTATAGATACTATATGTTATCGGCCTGAGTCTTTGCTATTTTAAAGTCCACAGGAAACTTGTTCATTGAAGTCACTTGATAAATAACATAAAAGTGAAGTGAAATAATAACTTAGTTAAAGCCTGACAACTACAGGTTGTTTGCTGACAAAGAAAATAGGCAAACCTGTATAGAACATGCTGGTAGTATGCACAAAAAAGGAAGGTCATAGACCACCTGGTTAGTCTGTAGAGCATAAATGTTAATGCACTACGGGCATGCTGCTGGTGACGGGTCACAGCCAACACTTAAATAACACAAGGGTGAAGTAAAGGTAAAGTAAGTGAGTGAGATGTAGGCGTTTTCTATGGATTTTCCCGTAGACTGTGCACGGCGCTCACGAGTTCTGTTCACATGATAAATGAGCGCGTCTTGTATGCAACCTTGACTGTTAGAAATTGGGAACTTACACAATCAGAAAGGGGTTTCTGTGAGACATCCTACAGGCACTCATGTCTCATCTGCTCCCGCCATAGATGTGGCATTACTGCTGGGCCAGTAAATGACCAGTACTTACATCTTACCAATGACTAGAGTGTGGCGTAAGGGCACCCTACGACAGAATCACTCGTATGTCATAAGTAAATTCAACTTCCCTTGGCTTTACGAATACTTATTGATACACTTACCTATGCTGGGCAATATGACAATACATATCTTGTGGGCAATAGGAAAGTGTACATTGTGCTGTTTCTCTTTTGTCTTTTGTGCAAAAATGTGTTTTCCCACTTAGAAACTTGAAACTGTTGTGCACTTTAAAAAAATGTTTCTCATTTGTAACTATTCAGTTACATGTTACTTGAAAAAAAAAAAAATTGTCTATTTCTATTAGAGAATAACTGAAAATATATTTTATTTTGATATACTGTGATATATTTTTTTATTATGATATGAAATAGTTTATATTGTGATATACAATTTTTTTTCCATATCACCCAGCGCTACAGTTACCACAAGCATGGCAAACGTATGTTCCATTTTTATGTGGTCTT
The DNA here is from genome assembly GCF_002922805.2 of Oryzias melastigma. Classification (NCBI taxonomy): domain Eukaryota; kingdom Metazoa; phylum Chordata; class Actinopteri; order Beloniformes; family Adrianichthyidae; genus Oryzias; species Oryzias melastigma. The sequence continues at coordinate 30,925,282 of NC_050514.1, read as the reverse complement.
TTGAGGTGACTGTATAACCATCGAGCTCGCTAGATGACCCCATCCCTCCATGACAAAGGTGGACAGGAGTTCATGTCTGCCACGGACTCCAATAAAGATGAAAAATCCTTGAATAAAAAAGTTTAGCGCGCTGTCTTGTGGGGTCCAGATGACCCCACTCCCAACGTCAACATACCTAGGATATCACAAGGATTACGATGGGGCTGTTCCTCTCTATGCCGACCCTCCACAGGCTGGACAACCCAAAAATCACATGAACCGTACAGGTACCCGGTTCGAACCAAGTCCACTTAATCTGGTCCAAATCGAGTCCTGAACCTTGCACTTGGTCTGTATTCAGACTGCCTTTCAATCATATATTTCTGCTACTAACAAAAGCTTGTAAACAAAACCATGTGACTACAGATCTCTTCAGTCATTGGCCAGGATTTACAAGAACGGGGCAAGCCAACAAGAGAAAAAATAACGGAAGTCCTGAGCTTTGCAGTCCTTGTACAACTTTATATTTTGTGGAACAATTCTGAACGTCCGTATCAACGTCAGGTTCAACACTTTTTACTGGTACTTTTGTACGGTGGAGGCATGCTGCAAGATCGTTACTGAGGTGATGGCAGCTATGAAAGTACGCTGACGAGTGTTTATGACATATAGATTGTCAGGAAAACAGAGTGAGAAGCAATGTGAATCACGTTTAAAGTTTGTTTTAATGAGCCTGCATTCATCCAACCACAATGAGTCGTTGTGTCTCATTGTCGCCTTACATTTGTCTGCAACTCATCGATTGCTTTCTTCCGACTCTGTTTAAGTCCCATAATGTTCGGCTACAGCGCTCGTTTTGGCCCAGTTGTTCTGCTACGAGCTCGGGGCCTATTCAGACTGAGAAAAGTTCTGAACGAACCTAAACTCAGTCCCACATGGGAATTAACCAAAACCACCTCGAAAGATGGGTCAGAGAGTGGTTTCTGGTTCTGAACCAGGGTCCACCTGGGTGAGAATTTGTTCCAGATTATCGGGGGAAATAAACTCTGGTTCTTTTTACAAGAACCAAATGTGTCCAGACTGAAGACACCCTAAAGTTTAAACTATTGAGACGTTGATGGAGCTTTGGTATAATCTAAAAAAACACTTGTTTTTTCTTGAATCTGCTTTGCAGGAACTCCTTACTCAGATAAACAAGCCCCTACATGTACACTCACTGTAATACATTTAAAAAAAAGCTCTCCTAAAAAAAATAATAAAAAAAGCACTCCTAACATACTTGTAGAAATCCATGCAAACCCAGACGAGTGTGTCATTTCCCAGCAAACACACAGCATTAGACCCCTGTTAATGCCATCGCGGTCCTTGGTTCGGTGCAGCCGCATCTATCGGTCACAGGCCAGCACACTCCTCTTTCTCCAGCACTCTCTTTTAATTAGTTTTCTCTGTTTTTCTTGTAGCCTTAGTCTGTACGCATCCTTGCCTATTCCTCTGTTTTCCTGCGATTACACGAGAAAGCATCCAGAGAAAGAAAATCAAGTCACAGAGCTGAGGGAGAGGGGGTTGCTGGAAAAGAAGCCAAGTTGTATGAAAGGGGCTGTCTTATAGCTCACCTGATGGTTTGGATTGTTTGTTAAGAAGCCATTTTTCAATAGGTTTCTTTAGTTATCAGCAGCTTTTACTATATCCACAACACTACATCATCACATTGGAATTTTTATGAAATACCGAATATATTGAGCTGAAGGAAGTTTTTTGTTATTTCAAAAAGGATGAAATTAAGAATCAGATATTTTTTCAGGAACATTTTTGCATGAATGCATCCAAAGGTCTCCTTACTGATTAAGCGCAAAAAGCAAGTGTAGTATCAATTTATATTTAGTCTATAATAGAGGTTTTGTTTTTTATATGCTCTTCTTTTAAGTATTTATGTCTCTGCACTACCTTCAAATAAATGAGTTTAGAGTGATGTGAACTGAGGGGAACTGTAGGTTATTAATCTGATCATTTTCATGCATCAGTCAGCTGTTCTTAATCACAGAAAGTTCAATCAGCACGGTCTGTAATCACTCTGCCATCGTCGGATAGTCAGAGGTTATGTGGGGACACGATCCACAGCCTATGCTGTTTAATGTCTAATACCGATTCATTTAATAAGAGCTGAACACGCGATGACACATGAATCGATCTCATACAGTCAGCAATTTATTTCATGGTTGTACAAAATATGTTTCAAGATAAAAATTGGACAATTTCAAAATGTAGTAATTGTATTTCTGTTTTTTACCAAGATCTAAATTTACTATTACTGTTTTTTTCTCTTTAACTTGTCCTGTGCAACAGTATTAAAATACGTTTTCCTTATTCCAATAAGAAAATATATAGCTGGAAGAAGGAGTGCTGGCAGCCCAAAGATTGTAAAAGTTAAATGTATATTGTTGACCTGCCTGTGTCTCAATAGATGAATAAAAGTCATCCTGAGACATGAGACCATGGCAGGCTTGTGACAAAACCTAAAAGTTTTGCTCTGTATGCTACACTCACCGGCTACTTTATTAGCCACACCTGTTCAAATTTCAAATTAGCCAATCACATGGCAGCAATTTAAGGCATTTAGGCATGTTGACCTTTGCAGTTCTAACCGAACAGCAGACTGGTAAAGAACATGGCACGGTTGTTGGTGCCACCTGCATGATGCGGTGCGGAGCAGAGTGCGCGCGGCATCCGCTCTCTCCAGCAATTTACACCAGACGCGTTTTTTTCCGCGACAGTCGACAGGCGCTTCTACTAGAGCCTTTTCTTGTTTTTTGTTTTTGCCATTATGGGTAAATTAATAACCTAAAAATATTACCCCATGTTTCTGTTAAGAAGATCTGCTTTCTGCCTCTCTCTTGCTGTTTTTTACACCCAAAACCCAGCCCCATTCCCCGCTCTGGAGTTGTCCCTCTACGTTGATCTGTGTGTGTGTCTCTCTGTTTGCGTGTGTGTGTTGTGATTTTATGTTTTTTTTTTCATACTTACAGTCTGTTTAGATACAAAAACATGATCGCATTTGTCAATCACAATTTGTTTTATTGGGAAAATTGGTTATATTCTGAAAATAAACTGTATTTTCTTATGCATCTTAAAGTAACTTCATGCCAGAATTGATGCGGATCGCTCGCAGCTCGCGCTCAAAATGGAGCAGAAGCTGAAACAATCTGCTACACAGCACGAGCCTTCCGCAGTGGAACGCGGCGCACCGTGTCTGGTATGAACTACACCGTAGGTTAACAAGGGTGCAGAATGGAAGTGGCCAACGTCCCGCGCTGCTTTGCGGCGCTTCCACGCACAGTGTGAACCAGGCGGAAGGCTCGCGCCTGCAGCAGATCATTTCGTTGTCTGACCTATTTTTTGCAAGCGATCCTGGTTAATTCAATTACATCAAGACTCATGAGAAAATCTGGTTTATTTTCAAAATATAAGCAATTTTTCACAATAAAACACTAATATTGACAAATGCGATCATGTTTTTGTATCTAAACAGACTATAGAGATGAAATTATACATAAAATCGCAATAAACAAATACAAACAAGAAAAGCACTTCTGCGTCCAGTGTGGACCTTGCTTAATTAAGTAAGGCAACTTGCACAGTCCCGCACAAACATACTGGAAGAACGTGCGTACATTTTGGCTGTATCTTTGCGCGGCACGCAGCCGTGCCTGTGCGCGTAATGGTAAAGGTTGCGCTCTGACATGCTGGCTGATCTTTATGTGTTTGTTGCAGTAAGACGGGTAACTTGAAATGCGTTAAACTTTACCGCCATCCACATTGTTTCCCAAGAACACGACTTGCTAGAATCCCTGTCTGGTACCTGCCTGTGTCGCTCAGAATCCGCACAGCATAATCATCCGAGCGCTCCTGTGTCAGCGAGAAATCGTCCAGTAGTCAATCGAGTTGAGACTTCCCAAAGTTACACAAGAACATTTTACAGATTTTGAAACTTGGTAAACACAAAAGGCACATCAGATTATTAGGCACACAGCTGATTTTTGACAAACATTTAGGCTTTTAAGTGTCCCTTATAGTGCGGAAAGTACGGTATTGAAAATGTCCGGTTTTTAGTTGTTGCTTTTAGAAATGTTGCTACTATTCTGTTTCTGCTTTAAAAACTTGTTTTTTTTAGCATTTTTATTCCAAAGATGAATGAATTTCTGTTTGTTTCCAGTCCTCCTGTCTCTGCATTCTTTGATATTTAATGGTACATTAAACCAAAAACAGCTTAAGGCAGCTGATGAGTCTGTAACCTGTTTTTTTATCGGCTGTTCTACGTCTGGAATGGTGTTTGTCATCTTGGCTGTTGCGTTTCATGGCAGCTAAAGGAAATCTAATTACAAGTACAAGAAGAGCTCATTAAGTAGTTAATCTATTCACAGGAAATACGTGAAACAAGTCTAATGTGCTTTGCGCTGATGAAGATCACCTGTGCTCTGGAAAATAACAATTGTCCTTTTTTGATTGATTGTGAACATAATTTGCGGACAAAAACAATCCCTTCTCTAATTAACTGAAAATTACAGAAGTATCACTCATCGAGTTGTTTAATGGATCAGTAGAAGCTGCAGTTCCATCAGCAGTATAGACTGCAGATCACAGTGATTAACTTCAGTTTAATAACCAATTTAAACGTCTAAACAACTAGAACTTTAAGACAGATGTTAGACTTATGATATTGTATGATGGTATTGTGTTCAAAAATGCACAAACAACTGTTCTGTGTAATTATGTGTTTGTCAAGGAGGCAATATCATGTTGTTTTCAGGTCTTTAGTCTCAATTATATGGTTTATAAAGTAATCTTATACCAGTATTTATTTTTGTGTTACTTCAGAAAGCTCATATAGTTTAAAATAAATCTTAATGCAAGGTACTATTAAAGTAAACTACCATGTCTCTTAAAGTGTACTTTTATGACTCTCTAAACTGCACTGTTACAGAAAAATTACTCTCACTGTTTTGTCCTGTCAACTGTTCATGATTCTGTTCTCTAAATACCAAAGTTTTTACCTTAAACCATGTTTAGAATCAGAATCAGAATCAGAATCAGCTTTATTGGCCAAGTATAGAATATATACAAGGAATTTGGTTCCAGTGACCTGTGCTCCTATGTAGAAAAGATAAAAGATAAAAAATAATAATAATATAAAAAGATAAAATAGAAATATGAATATATACACGTATATATATACACATCTGAAAAAATAACAAGGGGGATAAAGATATATACAACAGTGTCCGGTTAAAACTGATCCCATGTTGTGCACCGTACTCTGAGACTGGTCAAGAGTTCATCAGAGTGACGGCTCGCGGGAAGAAGCTGACTTTGTGGCGAGTGGTTCTTGTGCACAAAGTCCTGAACTATTATATATAATATTGCATATTCCTTTTTTATAGCAAGACAAATTATGATGTGCCTTTTTGTTTTGTAATTTAAGCTTGTGTTAACTTAACTTCACAAGCAGTTTTGGACTAAATAACTGTTTGGTTTTTGATCTTTAGCTTGAATAAAATGAATCATATTAAGAAACTGCTCAGATAATATAAACAGCCAAAAAAAAAAGTCCTCCATGTAGGGAAAATACCCATGAATCAAATTTAATTATCCATCCAGCCATTTTATAAACTCCTTTTTTGAATGTCAAAGTCCAGCTATGTCCATCAGTTAGGGGGTGGGAGGAGTGAAAAGGTGGGGGGTTGTGTGCGGGTCTGGAAAAGGGGACTCCATTGACTTGTTTCCACTGGGCGGTCCAGACCGGATTGGACCAGACCGGACTTTGAGTGTTAAGCGGACCATTAAGGATACATTAAGCAGGACCGACTCGTACCATCTTTGGTCTATAAAAAAATGGAGCGGACCAGTTAGGGCGGAGCTTCTGTCGTCACACGATGAAATCTATTGATTGGCAGAAAGGTTTTACAACAACAGAAAGCGTCCGACAAAAAACTGAAAATACAAAAAAATGTCTGCATATAAACGACTGGCCTCAACAGAATTTGTCATCTGACTCCAAATGTGTTGATGTTTGCAGCCTATGACACATTATGCATGCACTCGTGTTCATGCACAAGGAAAATCTGTTTTACATGGAACACGACCACAGTGTCAGAGTACCTCAGATCCATCTTTAGTTTGATAGATCAGATCTGTCACTACGACACTATGCTTACGCCACTTAGCACTCGAGGTCACAGTCATGCATTTTCAGTATGTTTGACTTGTAAAAGCTCTAAAAAATCTTTTCTCTCTTCTCTTTTTTTGTCCAACTTTCAGGATGGAAACTTTACCAAGGCTGGAGTCATGTCAAAGTCAGACGTCAAGATTGTGGGACAGTCCTCCTTTGTGGATTTTGGTGAGAGAAATACTCGTTATTTTATAGATTGTATTCAGAATTAGTTCTGTCAGAGCATGCTCCAGAACCAGAGATGTGTGTTGGTTTAGCTGCTGTCCTATTCCATAGTTTTGTCTCCATGTGCATGTGTGGCAGTTCCGTTCCCTTCTTAGCCCCTTAAGCTCTTTTGCATTCGAAGCTGTCTAGCTTCAAAGCTTTCCAAATAGGGCTGTCTGGTCTTTTTGACTTCGACAGTTTGACTGCAGCCCTCTCATCACATAACTTTCTGCCCCAATACAGACAAAAGCCATAAATATTCACCCCTTTCCCACCAAGCTCCTCTCACACATGTACACACAGTGACAGGCACACAGTCCACACAGCACACTCCCAATCCCACATCCAGCCAGATTTGTGTGAGCATCTTATCCCACTAAACTATCTTGGACAGGGAAACTCATTGTTCAGTGCAGCTTTACATTTTATCCTCGGCAAATCTCTGCCGGTTTTCAAATCTCCAGACTGCAGTGTGCGATCCACAAAGTGGCCCCTGGTCATCCTGTCAGAGCGGCCGGAGGTGAAGGAGAATGTGGCTAACACAAACTCTCAGAGGCTAACAAGACCAGAGAGGATCGAAGAACATCACACAACTGGAAGAAAAAAAGTTCAGCGCACTGTTGTGTGGGGTCCAGATGACCCCACTTTTAAAGTATCATCACACAGTTTCTAGACAGTTCTAAAGCTTGAGTTAGCTGTTAACTTAAATCTATTAGCTGGTTAAAAATGTCCAAAATATTTCTCACAGCAGCAATAAAGTGTAATCAATTTCCCACAGTATGAGTTCCTGGAATTTTTGGATTTGAAAAAGTCAAACTCTCAAAGACTCCTCTTTTGATTATTTTTTCAGCTTTTGATTCGAGGTCTTATAGTTCATCACACTAACTACTGATTGAGTACATTAAAACCACATTAATGTTCCACTTATATTGGAAAATTATTAAATAGTATTTTTAGAGTTTCTTCAGCTTTAGCTCTTCTCGTTGGCTGATGATTAATAGGTTTTATGCAATACGACTAAAATTAGACTGAAAATGGCACATTTTCAGTCTGTCAGTTGATTGTTCTTTTTAACCAATAGGTCACAAAAATGAAGAGTGAACTAAATGAAACATTCTTTCACGAGTTATATTTAACAGCCTTTCATCTTTGTCTGGTGTGTGCCTCTTTGGGTTTGTTGTTTCCTTCTGACATCAAACTGTTTATTTCTGTGTGTGACCTGATCCCTCGGTTTGCGCTCTGCGCTGTGCTTATTGTTGCTGTGTGAGCTTCATTGCATTTTTAATTAAATCTGGGCTTTTGTGTTGCTTGTGCACATGAGCGCGCACACTAACGTATTGATGCTGATAAACACATCCGTATTGGCAAGATTAATCTTTTAATCTCATTGCGGCTCAGGGTGTCCATCAAATATTTAGTGAGCAAACTTCCCCCTCCTAAATTGGCAGTAGAGTCTGTGCCTGAAGGACCAAAGTGCTGTTTGTTTGCCGTGAGGTCATTTTTGTCTGTGTCCTTCTTTTTATCTTCGGGTCAAAAAAAATCTCTTTTTTTTTAATAGCATTTTGAATGTCGGCTTATCTTTTGAAACTTTTCATTTCTTTAATCTTTTTTTCCATCCTTGTGTGGCTTAGAAATGTCGCATGGTGATATTGTCCTCGTTAGATGTGAGGCGTGGAGCTTTTAGGAGGACGTCACGCATCTAATAATCCCTTAAGAGAGCACTGCCTTGGAAGATCTAATGTCTGTTTTTTTTTCTCGTTTGCTGCCTGTGCTTAAGTCGACCCCTCCTCTGCTGTCACCTTCTATCCTCATTTCTCTTGATCAACTCTACGTCTCCTTTCTAGTTGTCTACTGGCTTTTCATGGCTGTCCCCCTCCCTCTCAACCTAAAAAAGCTTGAAGTGTCACTGGATCTACAGTTTTAATAGCATAGTTGGAAAGTCTTTGTTTTGGACGTTATCTGTTCTTGTGTACTTTAGTTTTGGTAATTTAAAGATTTGAAATGAGAACGTGACAGCTGAGTTGTGGGGGGGTATAAGCCAATCCTCACCAGCCGGCCGCCTCTAACTTACTGCGTGAAGGAAGAGAGTGCAACACTTTCCAAGGGTTTGTAAATTAGAACCCAAACATCACGATCTCTAACCGGAACTGTTTTCCCACTCAGCTAATGCACCTGTTAGAGGAGCGCAGGTATGTCTAGCAGTAAACGTAAAGACCCCCTCCAATGAAAATCTAAATTTTTAACATGGATGTGTGGCATTTTTCATAGAATACCAATACTTAT
>NC_050514.1:30872561-30916363 GCF_002922805.2 Oryzias melastigma | reverse complement strand
AAATTTTTGACATGTATGTGTGGCATTTTTCATACAATACCAATACTTACGGTAGCAGGACTGAGAACTCTGGAAAATCTCCACCAGACTCCACGGAGCTTCTTGATGTGACCACGGAAATGTGAACGGCGGCTCATTTGACCGCAGTTGGAAAGGATTGTAAATCAATGAAAGAGCATTTTGATGTTAGCTTTCATTATTTTATGAAGAACTCTGAGAAACCAATGATTGAATGTATTGATCACGTCAATAAACATTGGAGAATTAGCTAAAAGAGTCTTTGGTGAACTGGAAGGCGAAAGAATCAGGATTTTGGAGGACGTTCTATCCATGAAGATCTTCACTTCCTCGTCCCAGCTGACATCCGGATCAGAACCATACGGCTGGATGTTGCCCAGATTGATGGATGTTTTTATGTAGCAGAGGTGAAGATTTACACTAGCAAGACCCAGAGCTATCATAATCAGACGGGGGGGATCAGGGGTGGGACTGCTCCGCTCAGCTTGAAAAGCCACGCCCCCTCAGAGGAGATTTTGGAAACAGAGGCTTCAGATCAACATGAAAAATGACTTTTTAAGACATTTACGTTGTGGGATTTTGGTTAAAAAGGTCAAAATCATCTTTAAATATTACTGGGAGCGTTTTTTTTAAACGTTTTTTTTCCCCATGACAATTTTTTTTTATTAAAAAAATTGTCATGTTAAATGTTCCCACAGTTAGTCTCAATACTGCAATTAATCCCCAAAAATAATGAAAGTTTAATTTAAACTTTGTCATTTAAGATTTGATTTTGGGGTGTTGGTGGGACAAGGGAAAATTGCTCAGCATTCTTTCCTCTCAGTTTTTGTAGATTTAGTCTCCAGACATGTAAATATAATCAAAAACTACATGCTTTAACATTTTTGTTTATGTTCAAGGATGTGTGAGTGTAGATTTATGCTTTGAAGTACTTTATATACGGTATGTTTTCTCAAACACATGTTTTAAAGCTTTTCAAAAAAGAAATTTTAGGCTTTTATCCTCTTGTTTTTCTGACCCTAAAAAATGATCCGAATCGTGACACTTAAACCATTACACGGTCCGAACTGTGAGTTGTTGGATCCATAACACCCCTAAAAGATGTCAAAGAAAGAAAAATCTGGTTCGTGTTAAAAAATGGGCGTGAAGTCTCTTTCTTTTTCAGTAATTACATTTAAAAGAACTTAGTGTTGTGTGATTGCTCCTTAACTCAGCCGATGACAAATAAATACGTCTAGATTTGTTCATTTGTCAATGTCTTCCCTTTTGTCTCCACTCACATTTACTCTAATAATCCTCATCTATATTGTCCAGTGAACTAAATGACTTTTTTCTCGCTCAGATAATACCCTGAAGCGTTTTTATCCCTGTATGTGGCCATCTTAGCATATTTTCAGCTTCTCCCACAGCTTCCCACAGAGCTAATTAAAGCCCACACCATGGATTCAGCTAAAAAAGAGGCATGGATAAAGGACGGCAAAAGAGAGTTAAAACAATGTAAATCACCGGTTGAGGGACAGTAAATGGCACATTTCAAAGGTGACATGGAGTGAGATGAAAAGGGAGGATAAAAACAAGAAGCACCAAAGCAAGAGATCTGAAGAGGGATGAGAAGAAGATGACAGGAACGATAAGAAAAAGGAGCAAAAACAGAAGAGCGGCGAGTGCTACTGCATCCCTGTGGGATCTGAAGTGGGAATTATGTCCATCACACTCAGTATTTTCCCTTTTCTACCCAGACTTTTCCTCTGCTTTTCTTCCTTTACAAAATTCTATACATTGTTTTCTGTAAAACCTATAGATTTTAGATATTTAAAAATATTACCATTAACATAAGCATTAACATAACCTTAGTAGACAGTAGACCAATATGACTTACTTTTCTCCACCAAAGTGCATGTCTAAGAAAAGATCAGGTCTCTTGTTTAACTTTTATGGAGATCATAAAAATTCTGACATGAAAAATATTTTTATTGATAATTAAAAAATTTCACAGCATCTAAAGGGTGAAAAAAAATCCCTGAACTCAACAACCTTAAAAGGTTAAATTCTACTTTTTGAGGCTTTAAGTGTATTCTACTGATCATTCCTCTCTTATAAAGAACCCCAAAGCGACATTTTGATCCATTCATGCATTTAGGAGTAAAAACCTGTGCTGTCTGCAGCAGCCCCTCCCATACCTACGAAAACGAGCAGGTCGTATCGTGCTGATGTCAGCATGATGTGAACCGCCTCCTCCAGGAAGAGTCTGCTCTGCCAGCACCGCCCCCAGCTCCACCAACACTCAATTTCTCCACAGAGCTAATGGTGATCAACAAAAACTTTCATTATAGATGCAGAATATCTTCCAGTTGTGTCCCGTCTTTAATAAATTCCAGCTCAAACAGGTGTTCAGCCAAAACGCTTCCAAATGGTCGTTTTAAGCGAAGTCTAGCCCGGTGGGATCACGGGATCTGGGGGATCGGCCATGTTTGTGTGCTCCTCAAAAATGTCAGTGAAAAATGCTTTGCTTTTGGTTTTGCTTGTTTCTTTTACTTTTAGTCGTATACATTTTTTTGATTATTTAAAACTCATAAAACGATTCAGAATCGTTTATGGATCCTTATCGATGCATCTAAAAGTAGATTTTTTTCCCCGCAACCTTAAAAACTCTCATTTTGGAAGTCGCAGCAGAACATTTTTAAATATTTTAGTAATTGTTTTATAATCTTTAAATCAATGGAATTGTGGCTTTTACTCAGCTTTTAATGCCCTAAAAAGTTTACAGCTTTTATATTTTGTACAACAAAGTGCTTATTTTCTTGTTGATTTGTGATTAAAACACAATTTTATTACATCATAGCCGACATTTTTTATTGCCAGAATCAGGGCTTCAGTTGCTATTTATTCTAAAGTCTCATCCTTTTTTGTCCAACATCCAACAGGAACATTAAAAAAGTAATAATAAATCTGAGCATTCTTTGAAAATAAAAGAAATGTTTCATGTGTGAACTTCTTCAGCCAATCAGAGTGCGACTGCTCTTAACGCACAGATTGAGTTCTGAGGCAAGCCCTTGAGGAGGACATGTTTGTATTCATAATTAAGTGGAAGTTTTCTCTGGAATCCGACTTTTCCCTCCACAAATGCAGGAAGGCTGATGTTGAAGCATGCTTGCATGTTTTCAGGACGCTCATGAATTTCTGAGGGAATGTCTCTGCACCCGCATTTGTGCGCTTGCTACCTGCAGTTGTGTTTTCAGGACTACACACTTAATAGATGCGCAGCATATGCCAGACAAAACACCACCATCTGCCTTGTCACTGAGGTAATTGCATTTTTCAAAGTGACAGCGGTCGATGCATAATTCATCATTAGGTAAAGCACAGTGAAGTCCCACAACCAAGCGTGTCATCTTACATCAGTGCAGGTAGAATGCAGTACGGCTTCGCTGCCATCTGAAGCCCGCTGTGATTGGCTGGTTTTTGAGACGGCGAGATGGGAGTGTGTTTCAAGTGTTACTTAAAATCGAAAAAGGTGTCTTCATGCTGTGCGTGTCTATCCGTGTGTGTTTGCATGCGCGCAGGTGAGGCGGCGTGTTAACAGCCTAACCCGTCTCTGCTCTCCCCTCAGGCGCTCCTTCTCTACTCGTCTTATTGTATCATGTTAATTCAGCCGCTCTTCTGTCTGCTTCACTCTCTGCTCAAACACAGTTCACAGTATTTTTTTACCTGCATTTGTCTTTTTTTTTCATGTGATTTTTATAATCTGTCCGCTCCTGTCTCGTTAACTAAACCGCTTTCTTACTTTGCTTTGCTCAGACTTCTGCAGGAGTTTACAACAGGTGCAAAAATACAACTGGTTTTAACCTGGAAAATCCACGGAGTCAAACTTGGCAGCTGTTATTTCATTATATTACATTTTATCTTATTTAATTTGATCTTATTTTATTTTATTTTGTTATGTTACATTGCACTAGGTTTTTTCTGTTACGTTGCGCAACACTAAGTTATGTCATATTTTTTTATGTTATCTTACATTATGGTACGTTATATTTTATTCATGTTACGTTGAGCTACACTACGTTACGTTATGTTTTTTTTATGGTATGTTACATTTCACTATGTTATATTTTATTTTATGTTACGCTATGTTACATTGTGCTACGCTACATTGCGCGATGTTGCTTTTTTTCTATGTTACATTGTGCTTTGTTTAGTTATATTTTATTTTATGTTACACTACATTAAATTGCGTTATGCTACATTGCGCTATGTTACGATGCGCTATGTTATGTTACATTTTTTGTTATGTTTCGTACTAAAGCGATGCGCTGTGTCGTATTTTATGTTACGTTAAGTTAAATTGTTACTTTTTGCTTTATGTTGTGCTATGTTATGTTTTCTTTTCTTTTCTTTTGTTGGCAAGCCGAGAAAACTTATTTTTCTTATTAACTTATTAAACTTAAAACAAAATAATCACTTTTGACCAAAAGAAACTGTTTTTATTAATGACGAAAACATCATGATGAAAATTAATTGAGTTCCTTTTTGTTTTTTTTCCTGCTTTATTTATTTATTAATTTATTTTTTTTATGTTTACATTTTCAAGTTCAAAAGTAAATGTTTTTACTTAAGTTGTTTTCAACATTTTTGCTTATTAAATCCGTCATTTGATAAATCTTATCAAAATGTAATTTCTTCAGATTTCTTCTCACTAATCCAGATCTCAAATGTACAATCCTACACCAAACTGTGTTGAGTCATGGACAAATCTGTGACTCGTACTAGTCAGTGTCTTGCATAAAAGTTTCTTTTTTCACAAAGTTTAGGAATTTCTTCGTCAAAGTATTTTTGGTGTGACAGCACTAAGCTGCAACAAACTTTTAAAATGTTTTTATATCGTTACTGTAAATTAAAGTTACTGTCTAATCTAAACATGACAAATGTTTCATTATGTGACTAAAAATATTGCAAATATTTACGGATCAACACTGATTCCTATAGCACATTTACAATATACTGTATGTAATGTAAAGCTATTTGTCAATGTTTATACTGTTAATGTGTTTTTTGTATTTACACTGGGCCTCATCAAAAAGAGAAGAGAGTAAAAGTTGTTTCCTACTCTGTGAAACACATCCTTCGTCTCTAGATGTGTTTGTAGTTTATCACCATGTCAGTCATCTGTTCTCCATCGTTCAATATGAGCTAAAGCTGGTATTATGTTTTCTTTAGAGCTTTTCCAATACTTACCTGAAGCGCTCAAGGACAGGTGACCCTAAAGGAAGCTGGACATTTTCTCATCTTTCTTCTAAAAGAGTGCTTACTTAACTACCATTTATTGGTATCAAATCAGTTATTCGTCTTTCTCATTTCTGTAGACAGTTACCTTTTTAAAACTGTTAACCAACCTGTTATTTCTGATGCTACAGTCGTCTAATAGTGCTCAGTTGGATGATGTGATGGAAATTCGTTGCAAGCATCAAGTGTCTTGTTTCTTAAAGTGTAGGAATCCGCCTCAAAAAGGAAAACAATTCGTAACAGCATAACAAGGACTTGTTTGATACAAATGGTTTTTTTTTCAGTTTATTAAAAAAACATCAGAAGAAATGATTTTGACAGAAACCAGACAGATCTTAAGTTCTGCTCATCCATATTTGTAATTTTTACATTTAAACCTGCATAAATGAATCCTGTTCAGTATGGATTTAAGCCACAGCATAAAAGAAACATCAGTAATTAGTTTGTTTATTCAAAATTTGGTGGAGTTGTTCCTTACCTGGAATAGAATGAACCTTCAGCTCAGACTTTTCTGACCCAGTAGTTCATCTTTAAAGAAAATTATTGGTACATTCTTGTTTGTTTTAAACTGATCTTTACTTAAATATCACATTTATTCCATACAAATACAGAATTTATTTTTTTCTGCTGCTCAAAATGAAACAAAAGACACAACACTAGAATCAAAAATCCTATCCGACCCTTATTTTCACATTTTTCCATTCTTTTTGTCTTTACCATCGTTTCTGGCTCTCTTCCTTTTATCCTTTGTTTATACCTCCTCGTTCCTCCCCACCTCCTCCATCTTCACTCCATTGCTGCAACTTCCCTCCATGACTCTCTCAGCCAATATCTATCGCGGCATGCATTGTCAGCGGGAGAGAGCGATGCAAGGAAGGAGGGAGGGAGAATGAGAGAAAACGTGGAGGGGAGGGGGGAAAAGCACAGCGAACGGCGACAAATCTGAAGGGAGTAAAGTGAAGGAAAGTGAGAATGAAAGGCAGGAAGACGAGCCGAAGCAGACGATCTTCAAGGGCAACATAGCAGAATCACAGAGGCGGATCCTGAGTGTTTTTAACAATATTAGGAAGCTTTAGAGGAGAGAAACAAGACTGGCATTCTTGTAATTCTGCTACATTTGTCTCTCTATTCCTCTTCACCCACGTCAGATTAAAAAAACATTTCTATTCTAAAGATGCTCTCACGTTCTTATTGAAGGGGAAGGTGAAATACATCTTTAGAGTCAAAGTATCAAGTATAAAGACCGCTAAGACAGCTTATCAAAGTATAAAGACAGTTAAGGTCCAACACCAAACTAAAATAACTAAAACCCAGCCATGTAAGACTGCTGAGAAAATAAAGAACCAAACAAACCAGCACAACTCAAACTCAAAGACCTCCTGCTCCTCATCCTCCTGCTCTACCTGCCTCCTGGTTGATACCCTCCTTTGGCTTAAATACCTGGTAGGTGCTGATCAAGATCATTAGCTCCACCTGCCAGGTGAGCAGATTGACACGTCGCATGCAGAACACCAGCAGAAGCCATAGTCAAGTGTAAATTAAATATATGTACAAACAAACAAGTGAACAAGAATAAATTTCACATTTTAGTTGCATAAAGTTCAGCCCACTGTTGTTGTTGTCTGAAGGACAAATGGTTTTCGACCGTTGACATAAGGTGAAATAAATTGTCTCTGCAAATGTTGGATCGTCACTAAAAAAAATAAATACACAACTTGCAACAGTGGAAAGAGCTGAGAATATTTTGTCATGAAGAAAACTATGTTTAAAGGGTAACCAAACACTAAATCAACTTTTTTTGGGTGTTGACCTCCATAAATGGGGCTTCAGAAGTGCTGTAGGTTACCTCATCTTTCACTATTTTAAATAAACTTGTTTAATTTCTTAAATTATAGTCCGCAAAAAGATCTGTGGAGATGGTGGCATCACTTTGCTCGGTATCACTCTCCATATTGAATATGTAGAGTTACTCTGTTACCTCAAGCTAACCTCACTGTCAATCACAGATCCAAACCACACCTCCCCCGCTCAGCCCGCCCCTTTTTTTCTGCATTTTTCAAATTCAGCCTCCAACTGTCCTGTTGTGTTACCCTTTGACCTGCAAAACATGTCGACCATTCCAGGACATCAGGCAAACACAACCACGACGATAGTTCAAACATCGGACTGAGCTACTACACACATACTTTTTTTATTTATAATAGGGCTGTCAGATTTGTCGCGTTAAAAACACATTAATCTGACGTGTGCTTGACGCCGACAATTTTTTTGACGCATTAATCACTGATTTTCTCATACGTGCCTTTCCATACCGCGCGCGCGGGCGTCCCCCCTTTAACTCACCGGCTGCTCTCACTAGATCACGGGCGGCTCTCCAAACACCGAGCTGCTAGCTAAAACCGGCCGGCGCTAGGACCTGGAGAGCTCCTGCACCCTAACCCGGCTCCGGTTCGCGTCCAGTACCACGTCTGGTGGTACCGGCTCGCGTCCCGAGAGCTGCGGACGTTCCGGACAGCAAGCTCACCGGGGGACGTTTTAAATGTTCTGGAGGTTTAAGCGTGATCCAGCCCCAGCATAGCGGTCTGTCTGCCGGCATATTCATGGCGTGAGCTCCGCTGGACACGTCGCTGCATCGAGCTGCAGCCAGAGAACGCGGCGGCAGTAACAGACTGTCAAACTATCCACAGAGTATCCCGCTTTTCTCAGTCTTTAATGTTTTAAAAAACAAAAGTTCATTGGAAATGATAAATCTCTATTTCATTTATTACTGTAGTTCAACAGAGGAGGAAAAGATTTGGTCCTGACAAAAAATGAACACGAAAGTGTTATGGAAATGTTATTTTTGATGTTTTTTATTTTATTTTACTGAACGTTGATTGAAGTTTTGAATTTAAAATGCCCTTCACTTGGACTTGGGCTTTTGTTAGGCATTTTATGTTACAGCCTTTTATTGTTAAGAAAGTTTATCTCAATATAATGTTACAAAATAAAGTATTTCTGATGAAAACTATTAATTTTTCCCATTCTTGTTTTCATAATTAATGTAGAACTGCTAAATTCCATGAAGCACACATTTTTTTTCTAAAAAGAAGCCGACATACTAATTTGCGATTAATCGCGAGTTAACTCTGGACAATGCGATTAATCGCGATTAAAAAATTTAATCGCCTGACAGCTCTAATTTATAATATAGTCAACACTTTTTTTTCTTCTCTAAGAAAAACCTTGATCTTAGTGGTGGATCTTATAAAAAAAAAATAATGCAATACAAATTCATGACTAATACATGAGCAAAAGTATAATATCTACTAAAACTTTTAATTGCAGTCTCAAAAGCTTGTCTCCATCGTCTTATGCTAAAACATATTAAACCGTAACTTACCTTGAAAAAGCTTAAAATTTGTGAAATATGATCAAGAAACTGGAAGTTTTTGAAGAAGAAGAAAAATCAATAATCCTAGAAGACTTTGGTCAAAAACCCATTTCTTAAACTTCTTTTGAAGGGACACACACTACATAGGACTCTTTTTGTGTTTTTGTTAGTAGAAATATGTAATCCTTTTTGTGTTCGTACAGATACTGCAGTGTGTTCAGATAATCCTAATCCAAGGTGACAGATTTCTTTCATTGCCTGCTGGTTCATTACCTGAAAACCAGTGGTGCATAACTGACTCAAAGTAGTGCAGAAGTCTGGATTTATCACATGGGGAATTGTTTTCGGTTTTAATTGTGTTCCATTGAAGTTTTGTGTGTTTGATGAACTGCTGTTTTTGATCTCTGCTTTGGTTTAAATGGATTCTGCTTGGAAAATGTTATTGAAAATAATTTAAGAGTTATAAGCATTGAAAAATTGTCACACGAGCGAGTTTAAAGACATGAAAGAAGCCGGTACGGCGTGGATTTGTGTTTGTGGAAAACAAGCAGGTGTTCCTCTGATCCAACACATACACACACGGAGAAAAAAAAAAAGATGAGATTTCTTTGTTGCTAGAAATGGTGCTGCATTCAAAGCCATCTCCAGAAACAAGTCTGAGATGCTGAGATGGAGTGGAAATATTAAAATAGCACAGTTTGAGAAAACAAAGCATCTCTCTTCCTTTGGTTTCAACATGGCTGCTTCTTGATGTGATGCGTTGTCTCTCTCTGGCAGATGGCGATGGCTACCAGGACCACCTCCTTCCTGCCTGTTTAGATGAAAGCTGTCAGCAGAGTACCATCTACCTTTCCAAGTCGGCCTCAAAAGAGGTAATTTTTACATGTTGTATTTTATCTTTATTCTGCTCAAGTCTACGAAAGACTTTTGACTCTAAGATATTTCTGATACTTTTCTTTGAGTTTGGCGTGACTGACAACTGTAAAATTCGATTATTTATGTAATAATCAAATGTATTTGCAAATCACCTGCACTGTCAAGACTTCTGGCTTGCAGAAGTTCTTTACCGCAAGGACCAAAGTGTTTTCGCAATTCTTTGTTTTTGAGAAAAATGTCACTGTCGTGACATACTCAAAGGCTCAATATTTCAGAACCAAGTAACAAAACCTAAGCACATGTGTTGGGGATATCCAAAGGAATTTTCAAAAATTTTATGGGATGGCCACAGGACCTATGACACGGGGGCCATTTTGAGCAAAGTTGGAAATTTGCAGATTTTCACATTTCCCAAAATACGAGAACAGAAAACTTTTTTTTTTTTGAGCGATCTTTTCAAAATTTCCGACCCATGCTGCCATCTTAAGTCTAATACACCAATAACTGAAGTTTTTTTTTTTTTTTACCTTTGACCTCAATAGGAGGCTGCCATCTCTTCTGCAAGAGGACCTGATTGCAGGCAAGATGGTGGCTAAAACCATTAGCCGGAAACAGAAATTTTACAAGATTCAAAAATTTTTTTAGTGTTCAGGATTATCCTAAAATGTGTCATATTTGTAAAACTGTTAAGATTTTTACAAAAGAGCTTTAGCTAAAGTCCAGTGTTTGCGCTTGACCGCGGCTTGTGCTTTATGCGATCAATGTGAATCAGCTCTGTCGCGGAGAAAAGCAGCTTTGGACAGACATAAAATTACTATATATTAGTAATGTGGAGTCACAAATAGACATTGTAAAACGTTTGTATTGATTCATGAAATCTGTGATGTTATTTATATCAGGGGGTTTAAAAAACCCAAGGAAATAGTAGCGAGCATGGTGTCCCAGTTGCTTTAAAACCCCACACTATATAGTTTAGTGGTTAAGGATTAGAGTGGAAATTTACTGCTCCTATTGATTTTGATCTATCGCCTCCTAACTTTTAAAGCATCATGGGAAGAAATGTTGGTTCTATGTTGGTTGTGCGTGGTGAGCTCGCACATAATGATACTTTCCTGTTAATCACATTTATTATATATATTTTTTTTACCTCCAGGTGACCAAAAAATGAAAAGGTTGCTATGGAGATAAAACCTAAAGAAAAGTGTTTTTTTTTTTTTTTTTTATGAATTTGTCACAATGATCTTTGACCAGGGTGTCAGGGCAGAGGGGGGATGAGGGTCATGTAGGAACTTCTCAGTCAGTCAGGGCGGGTCAAAGGGGGACGTCGGGGGCTGTTAGCGACTGCAGGCCATTCAACACTCATCGTGACTTTAATTACAAATTCTCTTTTGACAACAGAGACACGATTTCTCTGCTTCTTTCTCATCTCTCATCTTGACCTTTGACTGTGTTCAATGGAATTCTTTTGTCTTTGCTAAACCTGAAGGCGGGAAGCTATTAAGAGATGTTTGAATTCACGAAATAATACATTAAAATCCATCTCTCCTGGTATTGTTGTGCTAAAAAAACCAACAATTAGTGGTGCTGGAGGAGGGAGGCGTGGCTCCTGACAGGAGCTGCTTCCAAACGCATGACGGCAGATCCAGCTCATGTCAGCTAATTCTCCGAGTCCTGCAAGATGTGACAGATGCGCACAGGCAGAAATGCACACACATTGCATGTGCGTGCTCACACACTGTTGCTGTGCCTTTCATAATCATGAAACCATCAAATCTGTGCCCCACATTACATCATGTGCGATCTGTCTTTTACTTGCATCTGACAGCTGGCAGGAGAGGCTAATTTTTTCTTCCAAAAAAAAAAATCCCAAATTTTCCTGGCTTATCTGCATGTCCAGCTCCCCACACGTGCACACAGAAGACACACATGCAGAGACGGGCTCTCTCTGTGGACATGCCTTCTGTTGTTTTCCTGTCAACAACATAAACGAGTGAATGAAAGAAGAAGTGAACGGAGGGCTGAAGAAAAGGGACGTGAGGCAGACTTATCAACACTGATGGATGAAGTAAACACATGTTGTGTTCTTTGTTGTTGTGTGCCTGACAGATAGTCATTACCGTCTAAGGAAGACAGGCAAATAAGGAAGTGTGGGCGGAACAAGGAGGAGAGGTTTTCTCCCTTTAAGCTGCCACGCTTGTATGCAAACGCTGGAACACCCAGAGGGAATTGAACTATTTTTCTCTATTTTAAGTTAAAAAGGATCACTTGCAAACTCAGCAGCAAAAACACTTGTTAAAACATGCCCTCTTTGTATACTTGGTGTTTTTGAGAGTTTTAGTTTAAAAACCTTAATTGTTGCATTTGTTTTTGGCTCTTTAATTGCTTCCAGCTCCTTAAAAAAAATAATTTTGTACCTGACAACTTAAACTGCAGGTCAAGAGCCTTGTTTATGAATGTATCAACTCTTCAGATCTTTTGCCAGCTCTTAACAACCGCAGGTCCTAGATAATGAGAGTATCTATTTAAAAAAGATAAATGCAAACAAGATAAACGTGGTCAGATTATAAAAAATTGCATTTGAAAGAGCCAAAGGTTTTGGAAAAGAAACATTTCCCAGAAGTGGCGCTCAGAGAGGAGGTTCTCCTGTAATCATCACACAAACTAGTACATATTTATTACAGTTTGTGAAGATGCTGAGACTAAAGGTTTGTTTATAATATCCAAGATTGTTGGTGTTGAGCTGATTAATGATTACCAGCCCAATATGAAAGAAGAAAGTAAATCTTTAACAGACTGTCCGTTGTCCTGCAGAGAATTCTTACCTTCCTGATCTTGTAGTAAAGGAAGCGCTTTGATCTTAGTCACGTTCACCCAAACAGGGCTTGAGCCGTCTGAGTTTTGGGGTTGGCCTGTGGAAGTCGCATCTTAAGGGGAGTCCAGGTGTGTCTTTCAGTTCTCTTGAGGTTCGTACGGCCACCTCAAGGGACGTCAAATAGATTGTGGGATTGATGAAAGATTGTTGGGAATTATTTGTAAGGCTAAGGAAGTTTCAAGTAAAGAGATGAACTCCGAATCCAAGATGGCCGTAGACATCAGGCACAACAAGGACCGCTGGATGCACAGGAAGGAGCCAAAGAGCCAGGACATCTATACAGGTTCTTGTCTCTCCGTACCAATGCTCCTTTCAACAAGGTGATTCTGAAGAGGTTGTTCATGAGGACGGCCAACAGGCCTCCTTTCTCAGTCTCCCGTCTGATTCGTAAAATGTTCATGATAATAAAATGGATGTTGTTGTGGGAACCGTCACTGATGATGTCAGGATCCAGGAGATCCCCAAACTCAAGATCTGCACTCTGAGGTTACGTCCAAATCCCCCCTCCATCACTAACTACTAAAAAACCATATAGTGCGCTGGATGTTAAAGGTAATTTGGACTTGATGCTCATTAGTTCTCTTTAATTTTTCTAAAAACCGGATATGACTTAATCGATTTCATTTTTGCTCTACGGATTCACCGAATGGTCCACAACTTTAATATTTCCTGTGGGTCACCTGCATGAACTGTACAGGTTTGCCCATTTTTTTGTCTACAAACTGCCACCTACAATCGCAGTCATAGTAAGTACTACTGCTGCTACTGCAACAAACACCAACATAGTTGTCTTAGCTTTTACCACAAACTTGTTTTTGTCACAATTTAAATGTAAATTTAGACCTAAAACCAAATAGCATCAGATCTATTTAGATGCAACAGGCTGGTCATGTCTGATGTTACCACATATAGAACAAGCCAGCCACTTTATATTGGTATTCCTGGACCTCCTGCTGCTTATATTAATTAAAAATACTTAATAAAAACAATATAAGAAAGATAAATAAGAAGTCAGAAAAGGAACAGGATGTTGAAGAAAATTAGCTGAAGAGAAAAGAGAGCGAACATGGCCTTTGTCTCTTTATTATCACTTTGACTGAACCATCGTATCAGCGGAGAGCAGCATGGAGAAAGGTGGAACAGTCTGAGAAAATTGAGTTTTACATGTTCAGGCTGAGGCATGATGAGCTGCCTGTGGGTGTGCATGGAAATCCTGCTGAGAAATAGCTGGTGTGTGTGAACATTGTTTCTCTCCAAAAAGCACTTCATTTATTTCCTCCCATGCTGGAACGTCAGGGACTCGGCTGACGGTTCTGAGACGTCTGCAGAAGCTTTCCTGGCTTCCACGTCCATGTGGCCACGAACTGACCACAAACACTGCACGCACACTTCATCTGATTCATTTTGTTCTTTAAGTCTTGAACACGCCTGGTGTAACTCCTAATGCACACCTGGAATGTTTCAAACCACATGTCAGTCTTCTATGTTTCTAGTTCAACTCGGGCCCGAATCTTTTAAGTGAAGTTTGTTCGACTCTACGATTAACCATCCGACGAGTAATACTGTAATAATTCATAACTTACATGGAAACGAATTGTAAATAAGCCAGATATGATTAAGTCTCACTAGGATTATCTTTTGATCCATAATCAGTGGTTTTCCAGTTGTCTTTTTATTAGGATTATGACATTTTTAACCAAAACAAAAAAACCTCTGTTGTTTTTGAGGACATGGTTTCTGCAGGATTTTATCGAAATTCACCTGTGAGTTGTGGGCGGGACTGTTGGGGTGGAGCAACCTGACCCACAGTCCCTTTACTGAGAGTTTTCTGTTTACATGTTGTAGCTGCCACTAGCTTAGAGTCCTCAAAACTCAGAAAGCAAATCATTCTGAATTATCAAAAGAAATATGCATATGCCACTCTAGACCAGATTGTACTCATGATTAACCTTTTAATTGTTGTTATACTGTTCATTTTAATTGTATTTTATTTCTACTTTATTGTTTTATTTATTTTCTCGTGATAATTACTTTAGGCTGAGGTGAATTGAATTAAATTAAATTAAAATAAAATAAAATACAAACATAAAAATAAAAAATAAATTAAATCAAAATAAAATGTAATTTAATTAAAATAAAAATTAAAACAAAAATAAAAAAAAAAACACTTAACTGTCACACTACCGGTGCAACAAAAATGGTGAGCCATATCAGAGCTATCAAACTGTACAGTTTAGAGCCAGATAACGACTAGACAGGGAAAACAAAGACGTGCACGGATCTATTCGTCTACAAGTGGATGCATCTGAATGGGGCGGAGCAGGGAGCTTGTGCCCCACCCAGAGTATTTTCTAATTCATAAATAAAATCTTTTTCAAATGCCATTTTTTTTAATCTGCTCCTGATTCACACAATTTGAAAAAATAAATACTCAAAAAGCAATTTTAAGCTTAACTTTCCTTATATGTGTCCCCATCATGAGAAAAATGCCAGAAGAGCATGTTAAAAGCACCCAAAATATGATTTTCATTAGAGTGGGTCTAAATAGGTTTTAAAAACAAGACAAATATTTTCAATAAATGTACTTTTTATGAACGCTTTTGATTTAATCTATAAACACAAAGACTTTTTTAAATCAAGCAAAGCAGATCTTTATTTTTTAATGTACCTAAATAGGAAATAATGTTTGAGTTGTTTCTAAGATTATAAAAGGAGAGTAAAATAGACACAAATATTTGAAACACTTATAGCAATATCATAATGAAAAATCATTCCAGACTCCTGCCGACTCTGTAAACCAGTTCATATTTTGTTGGCAATTTAAAAATAAATGCACTTTCACCAAAACAACAAAAGATGTTGAAAACCCATAAACCAGCCCTCATAAAGAGAAAATCGGACACCCAGACGGAGCAAGGACAGCCAGTGTGAGCCAGACGGCCTCCTCCTCGTCCTCGCCGCCGTCCACTGTGTCAGAGGTCAAAAAGGTGACACTAACAGCAGGAAGCAGAATCCTCACCCTGCCCAGCTGATGGAAAGACATATGGTCACACTCCAGCTCTGGCTCTGATCCATACTGCTTTTTCCAGAGAGGAAGTATGATCCAATGTAAGATCACTGCAAATTTAAGGAAAATGAATTTATTAGAAGTGGATGTTACCATTCAATGATGCATCATCTGAGTAAACTGGAAGGTTCAAATCGGCTAAATAAACATTAATGCACATTACACTTATTTATATGATATTTGTTAAACTAAGTAATTATTTTTCAAGGCTAGAATCTGATCTTTTAGATTTTATTTTCATGTTTTTATATTGTCCTGCAATCTTTGCATTTTTATTGCTACCTCTGTATTGGGACGGTATATTTTTTAGATAATTTCAAAAAATGTAGAAATTAATCTTGAAGAGGATAAGTAGAATTCATTCATTCAGATTTCTTTTTTTAAAAGGCAACATCAGGAAACGCCTCGTATGTTTTGTTGGAGTGTTAGGGTAATAATTACCGGTTATTTGCAGCCGCAGGACCTGGGCCTCCTGCAGTTACCCAGCTGAACTCCTCTGCATTATTCCAGTCATCTTTAAGGTCATCTGTCTTGCAGATGAAGCTTGGCTGAAACTGGGTCACATAGCAGTAGAGCTGCAACAGAATGACCAGCCTGAAGCCCACATTAGATTTTAGGACCAATGTGGATTCCTTTCATTAAAAAAAACAACAACAATCTAAAATTAAAACGGTGTTGATGCCATCGACTGTATATGAGAACAGGAGTGAGTGAATGTGACATCACCGAAAGAAAACAACTTATTTCTGGCACCAACCACTTGAAGTCCCCATTTTTTCACACTACGATAAGGTTTGAACTCCAAATTGATATGATTGGTTTGAGTTGGTCTGATGATGCATTCACACTAGTCTTTGTTTACTGGCTTTGTTTATTTGTTTTCTTTACGTAGTTGTGGTTGAGCAGCCATTATCAGGGCGCTGTTGACTCAGACGGTCGACATGACTGGGTCAGCAGTCTCTCTGACTTATTTTATGTTTGGCCAACCATGGAGAGATTAAAGAGCCACATGTGGATCTGGAGCCGCAGGTTGCAGACCTCTGGTCTAGTAGGTACCCAACCGCTGGCAGGCCAGCATAGCAAACTCTGCTGTTACATCCCTGTTGACCTGAAAAAAAAAGGTTAGCAGTACAAAAATGGTTATTCTGACAAATAAACGACTGATAGATGTTCATGTCTCTATAGAAGTCGATGAGATTTTGGCCAGCAGGTACTTCCTGTTCAGGCCACGAGGGGGGAGGGGTCTCAGTCCAGTTCTCATGAACAGTTAATGGTCGCTGCTAAAAGGTGGTTCTAGAGATTCTACAGGCTGTTGGTATTTCTTTTTAATAAACTCTATCTGCACTTTGTTTAAGCATTTGTCATAAATTAATAATGTGTCATTTTGTGGTTTCTCTGTTTGTTCTTCTGCAGTGTTTCTCATTACCAGCTTTTTGCTTAATTGCCTGATTTATTGTGATAAGCTCTGCAATGTTTTTATTGCTGCAGGTTTAAAGCCATTATCTTTATAAATTCTGTTTTATTTGTGTTACCCGTTTTGATGAGGACAGCCGTGTTTTCATATCGAACTGCCTCACATCCCCACCACCCACTCCCACTGCAGGCTGCCCACATTTTAATTTCTTGGCCTAATGAAGCGGGAGCCCCTTCCGCCACGTTGAATCTACGGGTGTCTGAACATGCCGTACCTTTTTTTTTTTTTCTCTTTTTAGTCATCATCTGTCTTTTTTTGGGTCTGTTTTTGCCCCCTTTGATTCCCATCACATTTTGTTAGGTAATGCTCATGCAAATGTGCACGTGTTTGCTTGCAGAGCCCCCTGCTATAAGCAGTCTGTACTCTGTGTTTCCACGCGGGGAGATAAAAAGCCATTTGTATGCAGGATCCTCTCTGTCACTGCCATTAAAGGTATCACATCCCCTCGCAAGTACAAATCCCATCATCGTCTTCATCTTCATTACCTGGGTCGTTGGGATCTCGTCATTATCACATTTACACATTCTGCCAAACATGCTTAAAGACACACACTCCTGCACACAGCAACAGTCAATTTCAACTTAATATGTTGACGTTTGACCCGCGGAGAGTCAGGATTGAGGGATTTGGAGCTCTCTGTTGGGGTGAAGAAAACTGATTGTTAATATATAAATTGACATTGTGCTTTTGCGGGCCATATGCGGCCCGTTAAACTATTCAGTCTGGCCCGTCAAGCTGGAATAGATGTTATTGATAATCAGTTTTGTTTCCTCTGTTGTTGTCCTGGTCTGGGTGGGCACCGTGGTGATGTTCCTGTGACCGAGCTGGCTCCTGGTATGAATAGATTACCAAAATACTGTTTCCTCACAGCAGAGCCAAGCCTTAAGTTTATTTTAGAAGTTTCATTTAGAAGTTATTTTCATAAGTATTCATTGTATGTGGGGGGTGATGGGTGAATGTGTTAAAGGAGGGGAGGGGTTAGAGTGAAGGCTTGGTTGGGTTTTTACCGTGTATTTTTATTTTTTTGTTTTTTAAATGTAAATTGCTTCAGGTTGCACAAAGTATGAGAAGCACCTTTTATAAATAAAGTTTGATTGATTGATAAAAATCTGTACACCGCAAAAAGAGGTACCCTAAACAAAGTAAAAGAACAGTACTTTTAAGAAGAATATCACTAGAAAGGAGTAAAGCAATCCATCAGCACGTCATTTTTTACTTAATAAGAAATCTTATTACATATATCAAAATCTAGAAACATGAAAGTTCAGTACAAGCACTCAAAAAAGGAACAATATGCTAAAAAAGCTTGTATTTTTTTTTGTTTTTATGAACTTGTAGTTTATTTTGATTGCAGTGACTAAAAACTAGTGTAATAAATGAAAATTATTCATTTTAGAGAAAATAAGAATCCCATCTTAATACAAGATCTTAACAAATCCTCATGAAATCTAAAACTAGAACTTATTCTTAGAACATAAATCATTTTTTTCTATCCTAAACAATGACGATACATGTCAGTTTAACTTCTCAAAATGTATTTAACTTAAAAAAAAGCATTCTTAGAATTTAGCCCAAAATTATTGTGTATTTTGTATTCTTTTAATCTTAAATAAAGTTTTACTCTCATCAGGAGTTTGGACCAAAATGACTTTGACTCATTTTAACAAGATATTTTTTATTTTTCTGGATCCTAGCTTTTAGTGAGACAAGAAATTCTCATCTGATTTTGAGAAAAGCTTGGAAAGATGAAGAGCAAAAAAAAGTTAACTTCAAACCTGGTCAAATATTTTGAATGTCTTAAACTTCTTTTCCCTTTTGTGGTGACATAACTAATGCATCTATCCTTTGTGATATGAATAAAGTTCAATTCAAAAATGAGTTTTTAAGTCTTTGCCTGCTCATCCAAATGGTAAAACCCACTTAGAATACTTATAATGAACTTGTAATTAATTATTATCAATTATAATTGGGTTAATAAGCTCTGGAAATGTTTTAAAACATTTTCAAACTTGTTGAAACTTATTACTGCAGATTCAAAAGGTCAGAAGCAGTAGCGCTGTTTAATTAAAAAGCATAAATATATATGTTCATCGTTATGAAATAAAAGACGTGGTTATAAATCAATCCTCAGTCAGTCAACAGGTGCTTCATGTTCACCTCCTCACCTGGATGCCTGATGGACGCTCAGCTCCCGCTCCTGCAGCATCGACTGGAGGCAGTTGGTATTCTCCGCGCTCTCTCTCCTCTAATCAGTGTTAGAAAAGAAGCGGCAGACAGTGCACTGATTGCCTCGGGGCCGACACCAGCACAGTGGTCTGCTGATAAGGCTGCAGGCCAGCAAAGGCCTCACTTTACCCTGAGGGAGGATGTCATATCAGAGCCGCGCGCGGACCAGAAGACTTCAGAGTGAAGAGAGTTCACCTGAGAATTCATTTGCATCGTGGACTTCAGGCTGAAGGAAAACGCTCCATTCCAGCGACAGCCGATATTTGGAGTGTCAACAAAAGTTTTGATCAAATTTACCAAATTCAAACCAGCGTTTCTTGACGGAAGCAATTATTTTTGTGTAAAGCTTTTGCAGCTCTTGCCTTTGAAATTGAAACTAGATGAAGTGTGGATCATTAAAACGTGTCAGCTATTGAGAGGAAGTCGCCCTGTAATGAGATGTCAGTTTAGATCAGGACCCGCAGCAGTGTCGCCATCTCCTCTCTCCTTTCTGTCGCCCTTCATCTGTCGTAATCATGTTGACATAAGATAAAGCTTTTCCACCTCCATTTTCTTTTACATTTTAATCTTCCTGAATGTAAACAGAAGAGTGTACTAGCCTCCCCAGCATGTCGGTGCATGTATCCGTGGCCGGCGTGTCCACTGCCTGCAAATGAACTGGCAGCTGCCTCCTAGGTCTCCCTCTCTCTCCGCTCTGCTGCAATGTGCTCATCTCCAATGCTTCCATCTCCTCTGAATGGCAGTAATCATTGCCAGGCTTTATGCCCATCTGGCATGCACTCAGCTTCTTAAAAGGCATCTCAACATCACTCAACGGTTGCTTAATGAGAGTCTGGCTGCTTTAAAGCTCCAAGTTCAATATTACTCAGAACCAGGCGGAAAAAATGTTTGGCCCGTGTCTGGATTCTTCACCTCCATGCAGCTCAGTCTGTCGAAGACGAATCCACTGAGCACTTTCAAGTAAAAACTAAGCATGTAACTGCAATCATACCATTTAATAATTATTTAATAGGTAGCACTGGGTTTTAAAAATGTATTTATCCAGTCTGATCCACCCATACTTTGTAGATATAAAATGTATTCATCAAATACAAGTGTATTTGTGTTTTATTTTTATTTTATTTTATTTTTTTTACAAGAAACAGCAGTTATATTGTCTTGAAGTTGAGGCAGTTGTGTTTCTGGGGTTCTTCCAACACATTCTCACTCTCAACTCGTCACATGTTCGGTTAGGAACACCTCCGCATCACTTTTTGACATTTTGTGTGTCCCCCACTCATTGGAAGCAGTACCGGACAAGGACTGTTCCTTGGGATGTGTCCAGTACCGATACCCTAACCCTAACCTAGTACTGGTTTGCATCCGGCTCTCGTCCAGTACCACATCTGGTACTGGTTCGGGTCCAGTACTACACCTGGTACCATGTCCGCTGCCAGGTTAGGATACTTGTACGCTCGGCTTCACTGCACTTTTTATTCCTCTTTTATTCGCCTTTATCAGCGTTTTACTTGTATTTTAGGTTCTTATTTAACACTTTTATGTTATTGTTTTAACATTGTATATTGTTGTTTTAACTTTTCACTCCCACGGTCGCAGGAAACGCAATTTCACTTAGTCTGCAATACGTTGTATGAAGGCAAGTGACAATAAAGCTTCTATCTATCTATGGAGGGGCTCCGGTTTGCTGCCTGGAGGTTGTGGACCCTTGATTTTACGAACAGCCAGCACATCCAAAAACGAGTTGGGGACACCCAAAACCTCAAAAGGTGACTCAGAGGGGTCCTTATCCAAACGTCAATATGTGACAACTCGAGAGTGAATGTGTTTGTTTTTCACATGTAGCATTTTTCTAATGATGGAGGACACAAATACCAGGATTTAAGATTAAAACTGAGATTCTGAGTGTTTATTTTTTTTTTTATTCAAATCACGATGGATCAGGAGGAAATAATAAATGAAAACTTTCATCAACAGAGGTTTTTATTGTGAGGATCCTTAATTTTATCAATGAGAAAGTCCATCATCTTTTTACTACAAGTGATTGAAATGAGATTCCTCAGTATATTGGCTGGGCGCTCAAAGTAGATCTGCTTCTCCTCCATATTGAGAGGAGTCAGTTGAGGTGGTTCGGGCATCTGGTCCGATGCCTCCGCGGAGGCCCAGGGGAAGACCCAGGACACACTGGAGAGACTATGTCTTTCGGCTGGCCTGGGAACACCTCGGGGTCCCCCCAGAGGAGCTGGAGGAAGTGGCCGGGAAGAAGGAAGTCTGGGCATCTTTGCTTAGACTGCTGCCCCCATGACCCAGTCCCGGATGAGTGAGAGAAAATGGATGAATTGATCTTTTTATGCATTATTTTAGTCATGAATTTTATTAAGCCAAGTGATTGCTTAATGCCGTAATGAATGTTGCACTGACTAAAGAGCACCTTTTAAAATCTTATTTTACCAATAACAATGACAAATAAAGTGCTATTTATCTACCTTTGGTCATTTTAAATCCCTTCTTAAGCAGATCCTGTTTTGATAGTCAAACAACATTTTGATTTGAAATGGAAGTTTGAAAAATAAACCAACGTTTAATCAAATGGTACTGAATTGTAAATTAAATCAAATTAAGAACTTGTCAATCTGAATTAAATGGGTTCAGTGTTTTGACAGATGTCTTACTCGGAAGGGAAACTGTGCTGTGTTTTCAATTAAATAGATAAAATGGATGGAAAAATAATAGATTTAAACTCAGGGCTGCATGGCGCCCTAGGCAACACATGATCTCTGCGGCATAGGCATCCGCCTAGGTTGCATATGCCCAGGGCCGGGCCTGAACACAGGTCAATATATAGCTGGGATAGGCAACACCAGCCCTTGAGCGCCGTTTTCCTGTATGTTTAAACATACCCTGTTCTAATTGGCTGGACACACCTGAACCAGGTAATCAGTCATGAGTAGGGCTAGGATATCTGGAAATCATGCTGACACTGAAGCCCTCGAGGTCCTGGAGTTGTCCATGCCTGATACCTGATAAATGGTGTAAAATTCAAAGATTAAAAAAAAAAAAAAAGTTGGTTAGATGAACTAAGGAACAGTTATGGTTAAATGTATAAACATTTTCAGGAACATAAATTCTTTTTTTTTTTATTAAATATGTCTTTATTTGTTTGGATATATTCTGCTCAAACACCAAACCTCAACCTACATTTATTCTTTTCCTTTCATTTCAAGCAAAGTTAATCTATTAATCAGTATAATTTCAAAGCATCTTAGTTGAATGGAATCCTACTTGAAGCCACTGACACTTTGCATGATGGACCCCATCTCCAGCCATTGGTCCACCTGCCATTCCTCCAGGCACTCCGCAGTGTGCGACTGCTGGAACGGGGGGACCTGTCACTGCCGCTCACACACAGGCGTTTGGGGAAACTTTCAGAGTTGACATCAGGACTTGTGTCTTGGCAGCGGTCTGTTTTTGTCAGACGTGCAGGTTGTATTAAGAGCTATTAGCGGCTGTTTGGTGAGTGTGTCTCTGGTGACTCTCCTGCACCTGCTCTCTCTGTTTAACATTCATGAATCATTAAAACCTGCAGCATCTGGCTCCGTGCCTCTTTAGGAGCAACAAACACACACACTAATGTTTTTAACCACCACTTTAGTGCAATTATGAAAACCTGTTTTCCTTCACATTTTAACATTTTAGTCATTTAAGGATGCGCCATTGTTGGTTTACACCATTTAGAAATGAAGTTGGTAAAAAAGCATCTCTTCTTTTACAAAACAGTGTCAGGTTTACTGAATATTTGGGTCTCCTGGCAGTCATGATGGATTAGTGTAAAAATACCAAATGACGGACAACCAACTCAGTTTTGTGACTTTAACATCATCTGCTGTGTGTTCTGATCAGACCTTCACTTTTTTTCTCTCTGGACACAAATATTGGACCTTGCACATTATTTTTTTGCAAATTAGTATTCGAAAAAGAAATATATTTTCTCTGCGCCTCAAAAAGAAAAAGCATCTCCGATGATTCAGGGGGTTGAAATGAATTTGAAAACAATAAATTACTGTTGGCTGGGTAATTTTAGTTTGAAGATTCATCAGGTTTTGTTCTGGTAAATTTTTAGTTCATCAGAAGTTGCACAGTTTGAGAAGATTCGGTTTTTATGAAAACAAAAACCTCATTTTTTTCTATTTGATGACTCCACAGAGGAGTTCTTGAAGTTTATTGATTGGTTCTTGCATAAATTTCACGCCAGGTCCTGCTTGTTTTCCTCCGCTTGCAGCTTCCTGTTGACACTTGATCAAGGTGATCAGCAGTTACCAGCTCTCTAAACACTTCAGCTGCATGTGGAGGCAAATGATCTTGCCTTCCACACATGGCCTCCGATACCATACTCTCCTCGCTCTCTGAATGTGCATTAAAAGATTAGAAATCATTGATTGTTGTTAACCCTGAAGACCGGACGGACGATCGGAGAAAGCTGGAGAAATTTAAATTTAAAGGCCAGTGTTTCATTTGAACATTTCTTCAGTTTGGCAGTAGCATTTTTAAATTCTTAACAATTTTATATTTAAGTCAGGACTAAAGTTGGGGCATCAGCGTTGATTAAAAGGAGCTGGAAATGTTGGGGTTTCTCCCTACATTAATCACCCTAATTAACAACACAAAAACCACCAAACAACTCATTACCAAACACTGCGGTTTAGTTGGTATTGATTTCCTTTTGTGGCTTGTGTGTCCGTATTTTCTTTAGCTTGTTTCTTGGTTTCTTGTTTCTGTTTCAGACTTTCACATTTGGTTGTGTTTTTACAGTTGGTGCCGGTCCTGTCAGACTTCAAACAGAAGGACACACTGTGGGGCTTTGTGCCAGGAAAACCCAGTCAACCGCTGGTTCTCCACATCGGGGATTATAACCTGGACGGCTTCCCTGACGCTCTGGCGATCCTTCGGAACATCAGCGGCAGGTAAGAGAAGAGAACTGTTGGCTAACACATAAGGTATAATGCCATTTGAGCTGTCTGTTATCAGAATTGATTGGAGAGGGTGAACCGTCCGACACAAAGCTGCAGAAGAAATAACAATGAGTACTTTAATTCTGTTATTTTTAACATTTAAATCATTTTTCACAAAAAAAATCTCGATCTGCCGCACTGGTGTATGAGGACTAACTATGAGGAATGTGGTATATTAAAGTGTCACTTTAAATGAAACAAAGCACGGTTGCGCTCTTTTGCTCATGTGTATCATATCAAAGTCTCCCTTGGGAAGATGGAAACCAGCATGGAGTGGGTTATGGTTCGTACTTGGAGGAAACCATGAAAATTGACCTGGATTAGAGACTATTCCACCACAAAGGTAGTACCTGGACATTCAACAAACACAGAAACAGGGTCTGCCTGCATCCAAGCAATCATCTCTAATCAGACGTTCCCAGGCCAAGGGCACACTCCCTCGGCCGTACCAAAACAAATCCTCTGAAAGTGCGATCTATCTATCCGTCTCATTTCAGGGGGAAAATTCACCTCTTACCATTTGTTTTAGTTCAGATGATGAAGCAAACGTTTGTTCCAAAGAAAAAAACTCCACAACCAGTTTCTTTGATCACTTTTATTGACAAAATATCCACTATTAACTCTCATCTGATATAGAACATTCAGGCTATTTGACCAGAACTTCTTTTTTTAGGTGTCACCATGAAAGGGCACCCTGTAGCCAATCAGAATCAAGTATTCACCCAGACCATATTATAAGTTATTTTATTGTGTGAAGGTTTTAGATTTAAAAACTACATTTATGGGTAACAAAGTTAGGCTGAATCTGAATTCTATCCCTACGACTTCTCCCCACCTCTACATTTAGCCCTCCAAACACAAAGTTATGGAATAATAGTGTCAGTAAATTCTGACATTGCTAACTCTTGATCATCATCAATAGTTGCTGCTTATCTACGTTAGCATGTAGCTACCAGCGCTTGGAAAATACATAACAGCGGTTTTATATCAACCATTTGAAGTGGGCCCAGCGGGCACTATATGCTGTTACGAAAAAAAACGAAATATATCAAAAATTAGGATAAGAAAAAAGATGTTAAGAAGGAAGTATCAGATCAAGAATGATTATTCTGACAAATAAAATGATTGAGTAATAACCATTTATTTCTCAATAGAAGTCTATGGGATTTTGACTTCTTGGAGCTCACATGTACTTCTTATTTGGAGTTAAGGGGTTGAGCTGTCAGTTGTTTCTACAGTCGATAGTCCTTACACCTTCCCCTAAAAAATAAATAAATAAAAAACAATTTCAGTCACCACTACAGCTTCAAATGCCACTACAATTGGAGGAGTAGAGAGAAGACGTAATTATTCCTACAATTGTATTTAGAACTGAAAACCATTTAGACTTGTGATGCTGTTTTTTTTAAATATATAATAGACCTGATCAGAACAACTTCCTGTGGCTGCATTTACGCTTTTATGGCAACAAAGAATGGATGTTGCAGGAATTTTATGTTATATGCAGATTAAAAGAGTTCCTCGATTTGTCACTTGCCAAATCTGTGAACTATGTTTAAAACTCAAAGTGTAAAAGTCTATAGTTTGATGAGATTATCTGTACCACTTCAACCAAAAGGAAGCAGAACACACTGGAGCCTAAAACCAGGCAGAGCACGCTTAAACGGCTTATTTTCAAAATTAGAAATGTTTTTCCATTTTTGGAAAACTCTCAAAATAGACTGAATTCATGGATTATATTTGTGTGACGTGACTTAAATCAAGAATCTCTGCTCCCATGTGAAGAGCTAGGCTGTCACGCTGAAGCGTTTGCAGTTTGTCGATACTTGAATCTGTGGTGAGGCGTCAGGGCCAGAATAATGAACCCTGTTTGCTGGAGTTTGTT
This sequence comes from Oryzias melastigma, assembly GCF_002922805.2. NCBI lineage: Eukaryota > Metazoa > Chordata > Actinopteri > Beloniformes > Adrianichthyidae > Oryzias > Oryzias melastigma. The sequence continues at coordinate 30,890,286 of NC_050514.1, read as the reverse complement.
TTTTGGCTGGACGGTTTTAGCATTTAGCTGCATAATCGGATGCTGGCGAGCTCCATCAGCTCACAGCGAGACGGGGCGCTGTTCAAATCCCACCTGGTGGCTTTCTGTGTCAGGTTTTCTCACCACAAAATCTCTCAAGTGAGAACAAACCTGGATCTTCTCTTTACTGGTGAGTTTTTCTCGATTTAAAGCACACATGGTGGCTAGTCCCTGTGTGGTTCTGACCCGTCCCAGCAGACCCCAACCCCCCCATGAGCCCGAACCGCATAAAGCTGGATGAATATTTGAACGAGTATTTTTACAACCTTGACATCCTCATAATACCTCACCCCTCCAATATATTCAAACTATTGTCACACTTAATTAAATCTGCTCATTAATAAATCACATTTTTATTAGCTGATTCAAAGATTAGCTGTAAATTAAACCGGTTGCAGCCGTCTTGATGTTCATGATATCTTTTTTTTTTTTTTCAGTGAAAAAAAAAGTGCTTGTACAATTATTCACTGTGAACAGTGTGAATTAATGACCCTGCAGAGTAATGAAGACGAGAAATCTTTGACTGGGATGATGAAGCCGATAAGAGTGTCCTTTAAAAAGGCTCTGCGGCGTGCGCTGGGACACGAGTGCTGGGCTGTTTGTGCTCGCTAAAGGACCCGTGAGGATGATTTGTCCTCAGAGATGAAGATAAGATGTCTGAAGGGTCAGGCCTCCGCTCGTCTTTGCATGCTGATTGCCGTGTTAGAGATCGGCCGTGCTTTTGTGTGTCGAGTTGCGTGTGCGCTGAGATGTTTGATCGGCGCCTTTGAACTTCTGCACACCGGCGGTGGAAGCTTTGAGCCCAAACGGAGCTTCTTGTCTTCACAGATGTCTTCATTGCAGTACATCAAAATATCATAATCCTGTTCGGAATTATGGATTATTGTAAACGGTTTGGCTTGACGTCAGTACTCTTGACCCCAGCATATAGAGCAGAGGATGATGGGAGTTCATGGTGGTGAGACGCAACTCTAACTGTACATCATCAGAAGATGCAGCAAAAACTCAGAAGAAACTAAAGAAATAATAATAATATAAAATAGTTTGAACATATAGTCTTTTTTTGGTTAAAAAGTAATTTGGAACCATCTGCTACAACTATTGGAGACACAAAATGTTTAGAAAAGACTATTTTTATGTCACTTTGCTTTCAGAAATATTCCACAAACTCTGCTTGGCTTAAATTTTCTGGATTTCCGACAGTTCACTTTCTGCAGTTACACTAGTGCCTGAAAAATGTCTTATTTTTTATTTTATCTGTCGATGAGCTTTCCACAGATTTTCCCATTCTTGGGTGACTGTCACTGGATAAAACAACAAGCTACTATTTAGAGAAACGAACGTGCAAGAAAATATGAAGATACGCAGCTGTGTTGTTTTGAACAAATGTTGGAGACTGAGGCTCTCCGAATCCCTAACTACTAAAAAAATGATATCGTGTGGGAATATCTTGTGCCCTGGATTTTAACAATTTGGACACAAATAACTTTAAAAAAAAATGCTTAAACTGCAAAAATGACACCAATTTCACAAAGTAAAATCCTCATCAATCATTTTACAAATACTACTTATATCCACTGTGTTCTGAGGATGATGATTTTTTTTTCTTTTTCTTAAATAAACAAAAAAAAATCACTTAAAAAACTTGCATTGTGGTCTATATTCAGCAATTTAGTTTTTTGCAGGGATTTTTGGGAAATTTCTTGGGCACTGGATTTTGGAATTGTAGATTCTGACAGCTCAGAATGGTGAACATTCTATGTAAGTGAGTAGTGAAGGAATTTGGACATGATTGATTGATGGATTGATTGATTGATTGATCTGGTTTAAGCATAAATTGTAAAAAAATTAAATACAAAAAAATCACAGATTTTTCAAACTCATTACAGAAATAATTAAAACCACTGATTAAGAAAAACAAACTAACAGAATCTTTCTTATGTCACATTTATATTCATTAGTAATAATTAACTAAAGTCAAGTAGAGTTTGATTGATTACTTCAAAAGGAGCAGGAAAAAGCTAACTTAAATGGTCAAATTTGAGGTAAAGTTTACCTTCATTTGCAGACATGTCATCTCTAGATCCTCTTCTTTTTCTCCATCGTTTTTATCCGTCTATATTTGCTTTAAAAAAATCAACCCTCTCTCGCAAGTTTGTTAAGCATGATTTTGAAAACTTTGGTGACCAATAACTGACCCATAGCCAACTACACATTTTTGTAAGATTTTATGAATTTTAACAAAATAACATAAATATTCTAACATTGTTTAGAGATTAAGCCATTTATTTTCCTCATGATTCGGTTCAAATCTCAATTTTCGGGTCACACTTTTGTTTTGGTTCAATGAATGATTTCTGTACAACAACAAAAAAATGAAAAATTAATAAAAAATCCTTGGTTTGCTTTTATGGCTGTGATTTAAGAAAACACTAAAGAATAAATTTGACTTAAATTTAGCACAATACATGTTTAACTCTTTCAACGAATACATACTGATGTGCAGTATTGATTCAGTTCAACGGGACGGTTCAGTTTTAAATCAAGAATTGTGGCCTTCTTAACTTCCATGGAAGGATATAACAAACCTGCAAATAATTATAATTAAACTAAAGTCTGGGGACTAAATTCATGTTGACACATGTGGTTGTTTAGTATGATAAAAGGAAAATGCTGGACCGTTAAAAGCAGCCACATCTCAGGGCTGTTACCTCTATATGCTAGAGGGTTGTTTGATTATTACCAAAAATGAGTATTATACTCTGAGGAGGCAAGTCTGCTTCTGCATGAAGAGAAAGGACATTTAGAGGGTAATATTTTAGTAAGAAGTGTTTAAAAGTATTCATGCATACTGTTGCTTAGTACCTCAAATATAAACCTTATCATTACAATTTTTTTAAATCAAAATACAATTTTTTTTCTTTTCTCTAATTAATATTTATGTTTAAAATATAGTATTTCTGGTATATATTAATGTATGTTTTTACACAACCAGCAAACATGATTGTTTCTTTGTTGTTCTTTGTCTTTTGGGGAGATGTGAGTGAATATATGACACCCTCCCAACACCAAACGGAAGCAGAAATATTTCCCTGACCCACTGTTTATCCATGTTTAGAGAATATTTCTCATTTTCTCTGCTTTCTAAGCTCTTAAGCTTCTTAAAAGCCCTTTTGCCTGCTGCTAACAGTTTTAACCTTAGGTCATCTCTTAAGATTCTTTGAGAATTCTATTCGTTCTTATTGGGGAAGCTTTAACTTCCAGGGTAAATTCTTGGGGAATGTCACAGTTTTGTGCGTTTTCTGTCACAAAGAGCACGTCCAAGGAGCTTTCCAGAGGAAAAGGCTCAAAGTTTCACAGGATGTCTCTACTGGATTAAATGTGTTTGATTTGACTTATTATATTAAATCCCTGTGGTCCTCTTGCCTGCGGCTACAGACTCGCTCAGGTCCATCCTGGTTGTGTCCTCGCTTTGTTTTTGACGCTGTTCTGACAAAGTGCACTCAGCTAAACAAATGTTTATGCTGCTCCTAACTGATCTATTTAAACTTCCACTCTCTCTCTGTCTCTGCATCCCACCTCTTCTTTGTCTTTCACCTATCACTGTCTTCTCTTTTGTTCCACCAACTGGTTATTTATAGCTGTTTTTCAGATGAAAGTCCTGCCAGCGCTCGTCACAACAGCTTGCAGCATAATGAGTGCTGATTTGAGTATTCATGGTGTAAAAACAGAGGAGGAAATGAAAGGAATCGCCTGGTTTCAGTGTAGGAATGGCTGCATGGAGACAGAGCTCATGGAGTTTAGAGGATGTACACCAGATCAGTTCAGTTTTGTCTTTAAAGAATGCTATGCCACAGTCATATGGACTTACATGGGGGGTAATCTGGACTGGTGTTGTGAGTTTTTTTGTTTTTCTGGGTCCATAGAGGGTCGTAGAGAGGAGCATCCACGTCTTAAGGGTTTGGCTTGTGGGGCCATCTTTAAGACTGATTTTAAAAACAATAGTGTTTTTTGTGTTTTTAGCATGTACTTGTGGCGTTTTTCTGATTCTGGAGGACATATATCCAGAAATTTAAGCTTAAAATGGCATTTCTGACTTTTTATTTATTACATTTATTGTGAAGTAACAGCAGACACAAATATCCTGTTTGAAAAAGCTTGTAGGTGTGAAGTAGGAGCTACTACGGCAAGCCACAAGCGCCCTGCTCCATTCCATTCTGATGCATTAGACGACTAGATTCATGTATGTCTTTGTTTTCCTTGTATAATCTGACATCTGACTACCAACAAGCTGGAACAAGCTCACTCATGATAAGCGACAGTAGTTCCTCTAAAACGGACTCGGACTAATCGCTGTCGATGGCGGTAGATGTATCAGGAAGTGATGGCGAAGAATCTGACCTGATTTCACGAGGGCGGGAGGTAAGGCATTTCCTATGAGGCGACCTCAGCACTTAATATGGCCAGCTCTTACTTATACAGTCAACGGACGAACGGATGATTGGAAGGGGCGGGATTACTCCACACCAACAGTCCAACCCACAACTCACAGGCAAATTTCTAAAGAACTACTGCTACTTTGAAAAACCTGTCCTTGAAATCCCACACTTTTTTGTGACTAAAAACAACCTAATTATAATTAAAATATCACTTGGAGTCCTTTGAAAACAGATCAAGAGATGATCAGAGTGGGACTTCCCGGGATGTCATGAAAATGGATCGTACCATTGTCGTGTACCTGATAAGTGTTCCATGAAGTATTAGATTTCAATTTTATTTATATAGCCCAATATTACAACACAGTTGTCTCAATGGACTTCACACCAGTAATTTTCCAAAAACCTAAAATCACCCATCAAATATAAACAATAGGTGATTGCTTAACTAAACTAAACAGACTATAGTGGTATCCCTGCTTCTTGGTAAAGAAAAACTCCTAAAAATAAATCAGATTATGAGGAATGAAAGAAGGAACGTGTCAAGAAGAAATCCTCTCCCAGGACAGACAGGCGATGTTACCAGGACTGTTAAAAAAGATTAGCTTATCTGACTATAACTACATGTTTAAATAGTTCGAGATGAGCCAGAGGCGAGGTCCACTGCCAAGGACAGGAGCACAGACGAGCCACCTGGAATCTGGAATCATTCAGAAAAGACGGAACAACACATGAATCACACTGCACTAAAAGGGATAGAATAATGGATAGGAAAGGATAATGGAAGGTACTCTCACTTGTGACGTATGGATGACTCCTTACTGACTGTACACAAATGCAGTACTCACATGTTGTGTATGTGATACATAAGTGTCTGTAAGAACGCCCTTAGGATACTCACTCAAGCTACTCACTCTTTGCCTAATTTCCTTATTTTAGTTAGGCAATGAGTCCACACTTATCATGTAACCTGGGCCCTTGCGTTGGGCACAAGGTTTAGGGGGTTAAAAAAAAGACTAATCCGTACGACACACCTGCGTCTCACCTACTTCACCTTTACTTACCCTTTTGTATTGCTTAAGTGTTTGCTACAATTTGACCCTGCAGCATGCCCATAGGAAAAAATGTCCATGAACATTTTCTCTTTGCCTACGATCTTAAAATTTTGTGCAGGCCCCGTACTAGTTTGCCTATTTTTCACCTGCATTTGTGACTAAAGCATCAGGTGGTGACTGTTGAAAAGTCACCATATATATAAGCAATTGTGTAATTCAAAGGACTGAGGGCGTTCCGTGGATGTGTCAAGCAGCCGGTTTCTGTCAGTCGGTGTGGAAAAGTGGACAGCGAGCTTGTCTCTAAGGTATCGCCGGACAGCTTGCACAGAAACTCATTTCAGCTTTTCACTCAAAGATGTCAACTCATTCGGCAGGCCTCCTTCCCTTGTATTATTCCACATGTCATAACTGCAGAGCCATTGACAGGAGCCAAATGTATTAGGCTGGACTTGTCCACCAAATGATGTATGAACCCACTTTTCCCCGAGGGAAGTTTGTGGCCGGTAAGCAACTGTTCTCCAGTCTGCAGTCACTGCTGACAGCGTAAATAATCAACCGCGGCCGTTTTATCACTTAAATAATGTGTATGAAATGTTTTGAACTTTTAGAAGGAGTTTTTTTGAGGCATGCAGAAATACATCTTTTAATAAACCGAAACAGACGTTTCTTTTAAAGTCCGAACAGACGGCTTTGTTCTGGAAATTTCCCATGACGATTGAATGACTCGGGTTCATTCAGGTGTAAATGCTGCTCTGTGCTGTTACATCCTGTTACACTAAAGCAGAAGAAAAGGAGCCTGGCCATTATCTTCTGTTAGACAGGACGAGGATGAAGCTCTCATGTGGTGTGTCGTCTCTCAGATGCTAAGATGGAAATGTGAGTTAGGAAGATTCTGGCCCTTAGATTTCAGTGTTTCTTGAGGCAACATGAAGGTAAGGCAGCCTCTGGTTTATTTTTTTCCCTTTTTTGTTTTGGTCTTTGGTTTTTCCCTCCTGACTCCTGCAAAGAAAATCAGTTTCATTCAGCCAGGAGGTGATTAGAGGTTTTCCAATGTAAAGACTGAGCCGTGTTGTTTTGGCTAATTATCATGAACTGACTCTGAAAGGCTCCATTTTGGTGACATTTTCAATTCAACTACATTTTCTTGTCAATCAGAAAGAGAACACAAGCCTGAGCTCACCCCCAGAGCTTCTGGGTTTATACTTCATGATTTCCCCAGTCTAGCCTCACAACAGCTTTTCTCCAGATTATAGTTAATTCTTTGTTTGTGCCTTTTTTTAAGTATTTAATCCTCTTCCTTGTGAAGCTATACAACATTCACCTGGAGTTCAGGTCAATTTAGTTGGTAATTTTTATTTTGCTCCGCTTCATTGCCTCTAATTCACAGTTTTATCAATAGAAATTATAGCTGATAAAGTGATCAGCGGATTAACACTGGGTGACAGAAAACAAGTGTGAAGTGAGAATCTGAAGTATTTGTCTAATCTCCTTATTCTCTCAACTGCAGGGTGTTAAGTGTGAAAATCCCTCCAAACAATAAAAGTCACAGCAGTTCTTTTAGATGTAATCAACCCACTTTTATACTTTTAACATTGTGTGTTGATGCACGAGCAGATTCCTTAAAAACAGATGAAGATGCTGATTTCATTTGACATTAAAGACTTAATATGTTTCCCTCAAAGTAAATATTTATTTATACATATACTGTATAAGTATCCACCATTTACCATTCCTACCATCTTTTAAAGTTTTGAGTTGCTAAACCTGAAGTGAGCATTCAAAAACAATAAAAAATAACACCTAATTTTTTTGTTTTTCTCAAAATCTGAGCCAAAATTAATCAAAATATTTAGATGCTACTTTTTTTATCAATGACTTAAAAAAGTCCTGATTGTTTATTAGGGTAAAATGTTAAAGAAAAAACAAAATCCCCTTTACTGAATTCACATCCTATGAAACCAAAATACAACACATCTCCCTTAAATGAGAAAATAGGGAAAAAGTTAAGGTAAGGAACATCTCAATGCCCTGCAGGGATTCAGAGTAAAGTTCAGTCGTACTGATGGCAGCTGCTCATCAACTGTACCTGATGAACTGAACCTCAGCAGGTTTGCTGACCTCAGCAGCCAGATGTGAGCACGGTTCATAATCACAGGCTCAAGTCTGGATGTGATAGGAAGGAGCATCTGGTGTAAGTCCTCTGCTAATTAACTGGGTGAGATACTTCACTGTATGATTGGCATAAAATAAAGTCACATATAGGAAAAACTTCAGAAAATAGATCAAAGTGATGCACGAAGAAGAAGTTGTTACAAAATAAGAGTTACTAATGAGCATGTCATCATTTCAGCTGTTTGGCACGGTGGTGGATGGTTGATGATATGGGTCCGTCCTTAACTATTAACTGAAAAAAAAAAAAAAAACGTTCTCAAGTTAAATGTAGAACTGTCCGTCACAGAGAAAGCTTGGCATCCAAAACAAAACTGTGACCCAAAAATCAAGGTTTGAATTGAATTGTGGGGAAAATGAATTATTGCATCCCTAATGGGTACACTGGTGTTAAAACTGATCTAGAGCTCTGGAGCTAAAATGTTTAACCCTTTAACTACCCAAAAAAGAAAAAAAGATCACAATAAAAGGTATTTTTTATGCTGCCTATTCCCTTGGTATGAGCCCCTAAAGGGACATTAAAGTTTAAAAAAAAAAAAGACATTTTTTAAATACAAGGGGGCTCAGTAAAAAAAATAAAACAAAAAAATAATTCCTGTTAGTAACTGGTGAACACTGGTTACCATCCAGAATTTTTTAAATAGAAAAATGTTCTGGTTAGTACGTGGCGTGTAACGAAAAACATTAAAAAAAAAAAAAATTGAAGTAAAAAAAAAAAATAAATCCAATTACTATTTGGTGTGCATCAGTTAATAACCAGAATTTCTTTTGCTTCAATTTTTCTCCATACTTTTGGGAGTAATACAGACAATTGATATTTTTTAAAACATTTTTTCGGAATATTCTCCATTTGGTTGAGCAGGCAGTTAAAGGGTTAAGGCTTTTACTTCTTCAACCTCCCTTTTGGATATTTGTTGTATTCTTTTCCATTTTTGTTTTTTATTCCCTTAAAGTATAAATCAGAAATTAAATGTTAACATTTTTTTCTTAAATCTGTGTGCATAAATATATATATATATATTTACATTTTCAAGGGAAGTCACCAAACCAAACTTTCAGCACATACTGTCCAATCAGGGTTCTGGAGAGTTAAAGCCTTATGAAACATTGACATTTATTATTCCAGAGCATTGCCAGCACAGTATGTCTTCCTATCATAGCAGCAGCATCTATAAACAGAAAAAGCAAATGCTTAAAAAGAGAGGATTTACCACCTGCTGCTGTGTGAGGTACACCAAGAAAGATCCTTTCTGGAAATAACATCAAATGAAGGTCACACTTAAACTGCTTGCATGTATGTGTGATGTGTAATTGTGTGCATCAGCCACCAGCCCTCAGAATGGGATTATCCTTGGCTGCAATCTTGTGCTTTTTTTTCACTTCTGTTCTGATTAAAGGACAGCTTTAAAGTGCGATTGCCTTGGGCGACTTGCACATAATTGTATGTGTGCATGTGTCTCATGTGCACATCAGCTTGTGTTTCAGCAACAGAAAACGACTTTCAGATCACCATCCCGACACTCTTCAAATCTGAGGCTGCGATTTGTTCTGACCTTTAATCTGAGAAGATGAGCGCTTTTTAGATTAGACCAGTAGATTACAATAAGACATGGATTCATCACAACTCAGACGCATTCACACAAACGCCGTGGAACTCTTTTGAACGCTTAATTTAGTCGTTTGACACGAGAAGACTGCTGTTTACCACAAATATCAAAAGTTTGAGCCTTTTATAATATTAATTGAACATTTCATTTATTTGTATTATTTTCTCATACCTCAAATCAGGTTTGTTAGTATTTTTTAAACATATTTTTTTGCTGTGATTTTATTTATTGAAGTTTAATGCATGAATAGTTTTTTTAGCTTTATGCTCTATTTTTTTAACAATTGTGAAACCAACGTTAGATGAATGCAGAAGTTTATCTAAATAAAGCTACACAATTAAAATCAATTTAAGGCGTCATTTACCTGTATTGTTGAAAAAGTTCTGTTGATTATTTCATGTTATTCAGAAGTAGTTTTTAGAAGTAGTAGAAAGAAACATGTCATTGTTAAAGTAGTTTCCTCTTTAAAAAAAATCATTTACTATTCTTTTTGGAAATTAACACATGTAAGGCATTTTAGTTCACCACACTTTTAATTATTTTAACTTTTTTCATCAAAATTTTACAAAAAAAAGGAACAAAAACGTGTCGAAAATGTTTGTGATTGTTACCTTAAATATTTTTAAGATTTGTATTTATTTGTATTAGATATTCAAGATAGACGTGCCGTGTGTTACTGCTAACATTATAGATTTAGATATTAATTATCTCCCATTTTTATTCTAAAATACACCAGCCTCAACATTGAGACATCGCATTAGTGTTGGTTTGTTCAAGAACAGCAATTCTTTGGAGTTAATTATGTCAAAATTGAACATGTGTATAATAAATGTAATCTAAAAAAATAATGTGGAAACAAAGAGTTATCTTTAGAGATTGTCCTGAAACAACTCACAGCCAGATCTTTACTCCTGTCAACTTGTTAACACCCCATAACAACAAGACGCTTGTTGTTGTTATTAATATTTTTAAGTGTATTTTTTTGTTATTTATTATCTATATTCCTTTTTTTAATATAACTATGTGGGATCAATAAAGGTCTATTCTATTCTGTCCCTTAAAGAACCTCAGTAGCTCTGTTTCCAGGAGGTTTATGAGGCGTATCGAAAACTGACATTAGTGCTGCCACAAACGATTATTTTAGTAGTCCCGATTATTTTTTCAGATTAGTCAGCTGATCGGGTCATGCACAATTTGGATGTAAAACACAAATCTTAACCATCATTAGCTTAAAACTAACTAAAAACTAGATATATAGCATTACCTGTGATAATGCTAGTGTGAATGCTGGAAGCTGAATTTGGCCGCTGAAGATGCTAAATGCTAATAGCTGAAGATGCTGAAACTAATAGCCAGCTAAAATATTATTTAAATGCCAAATTAGCCTAAAAAGTTAGCCAAAACAGCTAACATACAGTTGAAATGTTAGCTAAACTCCAAAATATCCTAAAAGAACTACAAAAAGCCAAAATTAGAAAAAAAGGTTAGCTAGCATGCAGCTGAAATATTAGCTAAGCTCCAAATTAGCCTAAAAAACTAAAAAAAATCATAAATTAGCCAATATAGCTAGCATGTAGCTGAAACATTGACTAAACTCTCTAAACGGCCTAAAAAACCTTAATAAATGCCAAAATAGTCCCAAAAGCTAGCATAATGCCATTATAACTTTTAACTTTACTACACTCTGACTCCATATAATATAAAGTAACGACTAATCGACTATTAAATTAGCTGTCGACTATTTTAATAGTCGATTAGTCGTCGATTAGTCAACAAATCGTGGCAGCCCTAACTGACATATCGCAAAACTACATTATTAAATTAAATGAGTCATGTGACTAATTTCACGCTAATAGGAATCAGGGGGGTAGGGAAAAATCGATTCAGGGATATATCGCGATATTTCAATGCTGAAACTTGTATCAAGTTAAAATGTTGACATGACGATATTTCATTAATTATTTATGAGCAAACATAGTTTCAGTGCTATTTTATTAACATGAAAGGTGTAATAATTTTCAGGTAGAGTTTTTTTCTAATCATACTCTTTATAAAATTGTTCTGGTACAGTCATGGGATATATCGGGATATGTATCGTATCATGAGACGCATATTGCAATATGTTTATTTGCATAATTATGATGTAATGGAAACAGTGTAATTGTGAAATTGTAAAATTTCTTGAACTTTGATCAAGTTTTGCCCATATGTGTAATGGAAAGGCAGCACTGACAGATCTGTTTATAGCAAACCGCTGGTCAACATGCTGGTGAAAGCGTTTAAACTGCAAGGAATAAATGTGTGATGGTGATGACTCCATGTGGGCTCCTGAGGAGAATCACTTTAGATCCTCAGCTTTTCATTCGTGTGGGGGTGCAAATGACTCTTAACACTTGTGATGCATCTCTGACTCCAGTGAAAAGAAAAAATTAATTGAACACATTTTTGTACAATTTTTTTGCTGTTGCTGCAACCTTTCATCAGATATTACCAGAGTTTGTAAACTGGTGTGACCTCTCCCACATTTTCTCCCATTTAAAAACTCTTTTCTTGTCCCATCTCTTCAATTTAGAGACCCACCCATTGAAAACTGAGTTTATGGTGTTTTAAAGTGTTCTAGTGACGCTTTTATTTTAGAAGATGGAGGACAAATATTTGTAAAACATAGTTCAAAATTGCATTTCTTAGTATTGTTTTGTTCAAATCGTTGTGAATCAGGAGCAGACAAAAACAATGACTTATTGGCCGTTTGACGTGAATAGAGCTGCACAAAACAAGGCTGTTACCTCAGGTTCCAACGAAATGAAGTCAATTCAGTCGCCATTTTCCCGTAGTACGAATGTCGCCCAGTTTCACCATTTTGGCACCAAACGACGTTAGTAAGCAGTGATTGGTCCCAGAACTTGTCAATCAAAAACTTTGAACGTTTGAAGTGGGGCGAGTGGGCGCTACATGCTCTTGATTGTTTATAACTCGAATAACTAGTGATAAAAAATATATATCATGAAAAACATTTTTTTATTTTGCTGGAACATGTTAAAAAGAGACGCCAGAGCAAGAAGGGTTATTCTGACAGAATGACTGAGTAATAGCTGTTTATTTTTCTGTAGATGTCTATGGGATTTTGGCTTTCTGGGACAAGTACTTCCTGTTTGGAACTTGAGGGGAGGAGGGGACAATCTGTCCAGTTCTCTTTATGCAGTGTCCATGAGCCACAAGCTCCCTCCTCCGAGCTCTCATGGCACTCTGCAACAGGGGAGGGGAATGGATAGTCCCGCCCACAACTCGGAGGAAAATTTCTGTTAAAACTGCTAGAAAATTATTTAGACCAGGGGAGTCGGACTTAATCACACACCTTAAGTCGTGGGCTGAACAGGATAAAAATTTACTATAAAGAAAAAAAAAAAAAAAACTGTATTTTTAAACCTTTAAAAACATAACTTTTTTAACATAAATATGAATAAAAACAGGCAGGAATATTATTACAGAATAAATCAACTTAAACCTTAAATAACTTTTAAAATTTTACCCTCCATAAAAATATTTTTTGTCAAAATGATTAGAACTAAACTAAATGTTAAAAGAAAAAAACCCTCACATTTCTTTACTTGTCTGCCATTTAATATATAAAAAAAACAACGTATAAATATCCCAAAAGATTTTGCTCTCCATAGAATATTGTCAAAATTATATATTATATAGGAAATCTGGTGTTCAGCAAGGCAGCTGACGCACTATGATGGGATTTGTAGTTGGTTGCAGACACTGTCAGATCTGGCAGCGCAAGGAATTGTGGGATATCGTTCCTTTTGCCTGTCTGAGCAGATTGGGATTTAGAAGTGGATTTTGTTTTTGTGTTTTGTTGTCTGGCTGTTTTACTCTGTTTTGTCCTTAGTTATTTTATCCTGTTATGTTAGAAGTCCTTCTAACTGATCTCTCAGGCTCCATAATCGTAGCGTTGCTTCAATATGTTTGCCAGATAACTCTGGTCCGTTAATTATAATAATATAAAATAATCTGGAGGGCCTTATTCGGCCCCTGGACCCTGACTTGTGATTTAAACTAAAGCAGCAAAATGATTCTTTAAAAAAATACTGGCAGTATTTTTAAAATGGATCAAAAGCCATGATTTCTACGATCAAAGGTGATTTCTTGGATGCAAGGAACCCTATATGTTACATCAGTGTGTTGATTTTGTTTACACTAAACACAGTCTTTATCAATCATAGGCACTTGTCAGTATGTAACAGCCAGAGGAACTATTGATCTTTTTGCCTTTTTTCCCCTTTCTGTGTCAGCCTTAAATCAGCAACTGTGTGATATATCAGTTTGGTTCACTCAAGAAGATATTGTGTAAGAAAATCAAACTGGGAATCTTTTTGTTTCAACCAATCAAACAGATTCCACATCTCTAGTCAGAGTTTTTGATATGCTGCAAGTTGTTAATGTTTAGTGAAAAGAAATAAAAGCTCCTTAAACCCATTCTAATGGGCTGGTCTGCGTAGGAATCTGCTTGGATGTCTGAATATTTCCATAACTGCACAAGAATCTGGCGAGCACACACCCACTCAGAGAGAAAATCCTCTACTTATACGCTGAGCCAACAATTACAACAGTCGTCACCCAGAAAAGCAACAGTCTTCTGTTAATAGAAATGACTTTAATTGGGCTGCATCAGTGTCATGGCTTCACTCTAAAGACTTAATGAAGTGTTAATTTGCTTACCCTGTCTGTCCGCAGTCGCATTAGATGCATCCTTCAGTCTAAAGCCTGTATTTGAGATATTTATCTCCCTTAAAGTAAACACATTTCTGTTTTTTAGTATAGAAATTCTCGTATTTTCTCTACAAATTGTATTTTATGTAGCAGCAAAGTGTAGAAAGTTTAGATCTTCTGGACCACCCAGATACCTCTCTTCTGTGATCGTGAGTACAAACAATCGTTGCTACGGCAACACGATGGGTGTTAAAATTAGAGCCATTCTGTTTTTCACAACAGATTTATTTTTTGGCCTTTTGAGGCTCTGACAGGATGGCAGAATCACCTCCTTAAAATTCTTGTGAGCTGCGACAGACGGCAGAACGAAGCACAGCCGTTCTCTGTGATTCTTCCACACACACAGATCTGTTGTTGTTCAAGCTCTCACAATGCTTTCACATGGCACTGAGCACTTAAAAAATAAAAATCCTTTTGGGTTTCCTGCAGTTGAATCACGTTTCTGGGCATTCTGTAGAAAAGTTATCATTTTATTTTGATATTGAGTGCTTAGAATCTGATCAAGAAAAGGCTTTTCATTTAGTGAGTGAACAGATTTGATGAAAAAAGCATCTCTTTCTGGGTGATATTTTACAAATCGTTTCTAAAGGATTCCACCGCTTTAGCATAAACACAAAAGGTCTTTCTTCGTTCCCACCTATACTTTTAAAGAACTAAACTCTGAGACTTTTACAGTTCTCCCTGGGATTGAGCTCACGAGTGTCTGGGCTCAAAAGAGGAAAAAAGGCAGTGATTCAGGAAAAAATCTTAAACTATTGGGAAAAAGGAGCTAAAAGGAAACCTTGACTCTGGGTGTAAAGTCAGTTAAGATGCTGCTACAATCAGGATGCCCTTTTGCATACGACCCTCTGAATATATTCACCAACTGCTCAGCTTTCAAACGGTTGAAACTCATCAAAAACAAAATTACTGCATTCATGGAAAATAAAAAAAGCTAAATTGTTGTCACTTCCTGTCAGCTGGTTGGATCTTCCTCCCCTTCACCTCATGCTAGATCAATGACTATACAGCTCCGGGAGATGACGTCACACGGGGTCGTCACGTGGGGTCTGGAACTCTATGATATAGGTCTGCTTTCACAGCTCTGGTCAGGCTAAGCCTGTAATTACTTTAGGATACATTGATTCTCCTACAACAATAAAATAGCTAATGGCAGGTAATAAGTGCGCTTTACTGTGATCCGATAAAAGATTGTGTACTCTGTCGTGCAGTTTTATCTTCTCGTTCTTCAGAGAAAGACTCTCAAGGATCAGATTAATGCAGATGTGCACTGAACCAGTAAGTAAACAGAAAGATATGCAGACTCCCATTTGACTTCCACATGTCATTTTTCATTTGCCTAGAAATTAAAATGCATCTAACCCTGGAGAAGGGTTAGATGGGAAAGGATTGTCATTATTGCTTTCTTCCTCAGCATTAGGGGTTCATTATTTCCTCTACCAACGCAGAAGCTCTGCAATGTGCAGATGGGGGGGGATTTGTGGGCTGAGGAGTAAAAATTTAGGCTCTGAAAAACTGTCAGGGGAAGCGTATGGCATTTAATTAGAGTCTGCAAGTGTTGTGCAAGTAGAGGTAAAAAATTAGAATACACTAGATCAAAATCTTTAAATATTTCCCCCCCATGTATTATTCTTCTGAAGCAAAAAATGTAGTTTATTTGGAAAAATTCATTTAAAAATATCTAATATTGGAGCAGTAATTGACCACTACCCTCCCTTTGGTGATGCTTTTGATGGAGACCTCAGTTTCAATTATGATCCCCCAAAAATATAACTTTTAATTCAATTTCCTTTGCTTCCCCTTAACATGTAAACATCTTTAAACTTCCCTGAATGGCCCTCACCTCAACACTTCCATATAACTTTCTAAATTAAACCACTGTCCCAGTTTCTGTCTCCAGGGGTTTCAGGTCCGGCATTTCTTTTTTAGTTTTGAACACCTCAGCCCCCTTATCCTCCACTTTTCCAACATGTCAATAAAGGTTTTAACCTGAGCAGTTGTTGTCTTTGTATTTAGCAAAAAAAAAAAAAAATCCTCACCTGTTCATAAAGTTTGCTTTATATGATGTGTTCTATGAAGATAGCAATTTAAAAGACTGGATATTTTGTACATTTCTGTTAGTCTTTTTTTAACTAAGTTCTTCAATCTGAATGACTCAGAAGTCCGTGTGGACATTAGCTTAGCTTAACATCGCTAAAATATGAGTCTGTTTTCACTGCACGAACTTCTCACTTTTTAAATTTTACTCATGCTTTATAGTAGAATATCTACATTAACTTTTGCTGTCAAATTGACTTTTGAGGCTTTTATTTTGACATTATGAAGATTTTTTTTTTTTATATAAATCCACACGTTGCTCCAAAAACTCTGTCTTTTCCAACCAGCCATATTTATAGTGGATCTGTCTCCCAATGAAAAATTAGAACACAGCCAAAGAAAGAGCAGTTCCACCGGGACCATTAACTATAGACCCAGATATCCACATTACATATGGTTCCCCGTTCTTATAACTCCCAAATTAAAAGGGATTCTCTGTCAAGCCTTACTTTCCTTTTTCTGCTAAACAGTACAACTTTGTTCGCAACTTTTTCAACAGCCCTGACAGTTGATCTCATTACAGCTGTTTTCTCCTCAGTGAGTGGGAGAATTGCTCTCAGTAAAACTTTCTCTTCTTTGGAGAGGTAATACCACAACTCCAATTTACTTCCAACATGGGCCTTCATTAGTAAATCCTCTTCCTCTGCTCTTCAGTAACTTCAGTCAGTTACTGTACTTATACCTGTTCAGATAAAGCAATCTTTAGCTCAGATATACTCCATTTCTATCATTGCTAAGCCAAAACTAGAAAAGTTGTGCTACCTGCGATAATGCTAGTGTGAATGCTTTATGCTGAAAATAGTTGCTGAAGATGCTGAAGCTTTTTACTGAAAATAGTGACAAAATGTATTTTAACTGCTGAAGGGATTTGCTGAAAATGCAAAACCTATTTAAAAAATGTTAAATTTGTTAAAAGAAATTATAAATTTTGTTAAAGAACAATGAAAGAGCGCTGAAGTTGATCTAAATTTCTAAAAAGAATTGTAGTAAAATTGCTCAAAAATCCCTAATATAAGCCAATCTTGCAATAATATTTAATGTGTTGTTTAAATATGAGCTAAATTCCAAATTAGCCCCAAAAAACCTTGATTCCAAATTAGCCATAAAAGCTAGCTTGTTGCTTAAATACTAGCAAAACTTCAAAATAGCCTCAATAAACTAAATTAGTCAAAAATGTTAGCATGTCGCTAAAATAGAAGCTAAACCTAAAATTTGCCTATAAAAATCTCAGTAGAAAAGAAATTAGCCAAAAACGCTAATGTGTTGCTAAAATATTAGCTAAACTCCAAATTAGCATAACAAAACCTCAGTAGATGCCCTGTTAGCCAAAAAAAGAAGCTAAATTTGTTAAATACTAGCTAAACTCCAAAATAGTCTAAAAATACTCGTTAAGCTAAATTAGTCAAAAATGTTAGCTTGTTGCTAAAATAGAAGATAAACTCTAAATTAGCCGGAAAAAAAACCCAGTCGATAACAGATTAGCCAAAAACATTAACATTTTGCTAAAATATTAGCTAAACTACAAATTAGCACAAAAAAACCTCAG
>NC_050514.1:30824077-30872436 GCF_002922805.2 Oryzias melastigma | reverse complement strand
TAAGATAGAAGCTAAACTTTAAATTAGTCTAAAAAACCAAGTAGATAAAAAATAGCCAAAACTGTTAGCATGTTGCTAAAATATTAGCTAAACTCAAGCTAAATAACCATGAAGGATTGAAACCTAACTCATGAATATGTTAAAAGATTTGTTGCTAATAATCTACTTAAACTTTTAAACTTAAAGACTTTCTCATCCATTTCTTGTGAGGTATATTTTGCTCAATATTTCAAAATCTCTAAAGTTTCTGAAAATCAAAAATACAAGCAGTAATGTTTTGATACAGAGATCGCTGAAAGTGTGATTAAGTTTTTACATGTCCAAAAACGTGCAGAAAGGAGCAGGAGAATGTGAATGCTTACTAAGAATTCACACAATAAGTTACCAGAAGCTCAGATGTAAAGATATATTTTTTGAGTGCATGTTTGAATTTTACATTTTTGGATATGTTCCTATTTTAAATCTGAAAATAAGGACGTGACACACATAATATATTCAATTTGTTTCTTTTTTTGTGCTAAAATTGAATTGTCAGTGTGTCACTCTCTGCTTGCCATAGAAAAAACACAATGTCAGCTTCCAGCTTTTGTAGCTTCCATTGATAACATACTTTGAATAACCCTACACGGCGGTGTTTGACAGCCAAACTATTTTAGTTTGTCTCTGAGAGCATTGGGATTCTCTGGATTCAAGTAGACCTCACATCCATCCACTGCCCAGAGGGAGACGGAGCGCCCTGCTAGCTGTGGGCGTTTGATGCTGAAGTGGCCCGCCCAGCTCCATAAGAGCCCCCCGTTGCAGGAGGAATGGCTTAAATGTCACGCTCTCCCCTGCCAGTGTGTATGCAGTGTGAGCGTCCCATGTAGCGCCGCATGCGGCGGTGCGAGGTGCGAAAAAGCTATTTCTGGAATTCCGAATGAGGTCACAGATGGAGACGGCTGAACTTAAGTGATTTCTGTTGTACCTCAAAACGCTGCGTGACAGCACATCCTTGTGTACTCGGCGCTGCTTACCGCTGATTACCGGTGATGGCAGCAATTGAAACTCTTATTGCCCTTCAAAACGCACCTTCAATTATCTCTGAAAAGGGGCTCGAATCAATACAGCGGCAGGCCAGGCCTCACGTCACACACATACGTGCACTGGTGTGTTCAGGCTGCAGGTCAGAGGGGCTCTGACTGGAACAGAATAATGTTAACCTCTGGCAGAAGCAGCTTCCTTAGCAATCCTCCACAATCACCAAAAGCACATCCATGTTTTTGCCTCACGTTCCAGCAAACACAGTAACACCGTCTCTCTTTCCTGAAGCCAAAGTTCTGAAGTTACTTTGTTTCTTATTTACCCAAAAGTTTCATTTCTCTCTGGCACAGTTGTTATTGTCACCTCTGACTGGATAAATAATTTGTATGATTTTATTTGCATATCATAAATGAATCAAGCAGAGTCGGAGCGTTTCCACTAAATGCTCCAGTGACAGTAGATCAAATGTCATTTTTAGAGATTTATGCTGAAACTGTTTGATAATCTGTCGATTCATAAAATAAAGGCAGCTCTTTTAGTCGACTTTTAAGGTCTCGGTTTGTCGAATGTCTGTCTGTGTTTCAATTTCAAGTCATTTATTCTTGATAAGTTTCCTGTTTCTTTAGCTTGACATCCAACAAGTTTATCATTTCTATTTCTAGTTTTTATTTTGTTCCAGTTTTTGAAACACCCACAGACTACAGAGCTGGACTTCTTATGAAACTCCTACATTTGTTCAAAAGTTTGTGTTTTTTTTGTCAAAGACATTACTTTTTAAACCTTTTTTTAAGACTTTTTAAATCTCTTTTTCATCATTTCGATCTGTTCATTGGATGTTATCACCCTGACATGCAATGAGGTTAATATCATGCTAGCTTGCACAAACAGAACTTTTGAGAATGTGACTTTTTACTAGTAAATTTTTGCTGAATGTGAATGTTTATCCTAATCTCGTCGACTATTCAAAGTCAATGGCAGCTTTCGCACTATTTCCACATTTTCTGTCAGGATCTTTTTTGTTTTATGGAGGATTGTCGTGGTATTTATGTGTGTGTTAGACCTCAGATCACGCCAGACGACCTGCTGGTAATTAGATTACTAAGTGGAGAGAAGTAAACTAACCAGGATTTCTTCAGTGACAAAGAGGGAAGAGCCTGTCAGCGATGAATCCCCGTCCGTTGGGTATGAAAGATCGCGTTTCATACATAATAAACTATTTATTTTTTCAAAAGTTTGAAATGTCGTTCATTTGTTGCACTTTGTACAAAAACATTATTACCTTAACCATGGAATTATTTTTCTGATGATCAGTTTTTACCTTTTTTTTTTTTTTAAACAGACCAAAATTAAGCATTTTATGGTCATTTTGCTTTGTCTGCTGAGCCGTGTCTCATTGTTCTTAGTCCAATACGGCGTCGGTCTTTACGTATCTTGGAACATAGTAAAAAGCCTGCATGTCATCTCTTGTGATATTAACATCATTTTGTGTATAAATCTCAGATATTGGGTTGTTTTTAAACCTTTTACTGATATTGGTTGCCCTGTGATTGAAAAAAAATACTTAGTAAGACTTTTTTATTAAGTGCTCATGGATGAAATGTAGAATTATTTTTCAAAGCTCCTCTACTTTTTGAAAATTTCATTTTCCTCATAAGTTGGCTTAAGCATTCATTTAAAAATAATGATCTTTTTGAATTTCTTAGTAAAGTTTGTAAACTGAAAATGACATGTGGTACAAGAAAAAAACAGTTTGAAACATGAGTTTTCTAATTAGTGTCTTCTTTGTGCAGAATTCATTTACTGCTTTTGTAAAAATAAAATCCAAATTTAATTTGTTTTTAAGCTAATTAAATGAAATCTGCTTTTGGATCAATTAGAAACTAAAAGCAGTTTTAAAATAATTTTTGAAACCAGCATAGATATGTTCAGATGAGTCTCATCAACCGGGTTTCTCTGATGAATAAAAGTTTAAAAAAAAAAAAAAATGTGAAAAAAGCGGAGGATCGCCTCTCACTCACGGACAGCAAAGCGATCATTAATGTTCTCAGTCCATCAAAGCTCACTGATCCCAATGTTGTTAATGTTTTGTTGTAATTTTGATGCTTTCCGTCACATTAGCTTTTAGTGTTACTGCCAGTTCACGTGGATGCTTGTGTGTGCCTTCATCTATCAGTATTCATCCCAACCAAGCAGCTGCCAGGAGCGTAGCAGGCTGTTGCTAGGCAATGCCACTTACAGTCCAGCCCTCTGTATGTTGAAGCAGGGAAGCTGTGTTTGTGTCTCTGTGTTTTTTTTTTTTTTTTTGCTAATGCCGCAGCAAAAAGTGAAGTATTGCGTTGTTTGACCTGCGTTGCTTTTTGCAGCACTCGGCTTTGACCTCACATGACGTTAAAATTTTTTTTAAAAAGGCACCATAAGAGGCATGAAGAGAAAGGATGTTTGCAGCAGCAGATTAATTAAAAATCGGTCATTAATATTGGGCTAAATTTAGAAACGTGCAGATCAGTTTCTAGGAATCTGAAGCTCCCTTCAGGCGAGCGCTGCTTTCCATTAATCTGGTGCCAGCCTAACGCGCCCGTGTCATGTTTGAATGACTGCCTGTTGCTTCCCCAGCACACGGATGACCCAGCTTAGACCTGGTGCATGAATGCATCACCTTGCAGCACGGAGCTCCTGTCGTGCAGCTGCATTCACAGCCTGTTTGTTCAATAATAGATAGCAGCATTGTTCAGATTTTATTTATTTTTATCAGCTTCTTAGCTTGAAAACATGTAAAATTAAATGTTTTTGGCACAAATGTAATAAAACTAAATTATTTATTTCCAAATCCTTAGTTTGCTTTCCCTTTTTTTTCTTTTGTGGCACTAAACTGAGAGTGTTGCTCACTAAAGTTAGCACTTGTCTCTTTAAATGAGCTGCTGCTGTTGTGTCAGCTGCTGCTTTTGGGAACCCTCACTGTGAACGGCTTGTCATCTCGCGTTGCAGCTTCAGGCAACATTGTTGTGAGGAAACAGACATGCAGGACATTTCTGCAGAGCGCAAACAAAGGAACCTGTACCTACAGTGCAGCCATGCATCACCGCAGCAGACAGTCACAACTGCTAGTAACACAAACGTGCGTGCGGCTGTCGAGACTCGTAACACATTCAAATGTGGAGTTAGACGACATAAATCATTTACTAACAAGACGGTACCTGAGCCATTTGAAATGAGGGGCTGCGAGTTGTTTAAAATAAATCTTAATTGATTCCCAAAGCTTTTTCTATTAGTGAGAGAAACTGTTAAATTCACACAATAAAGGAGCGATGAAGGTAGACGTTTATTAAACACTCCTCGTCCACCCCGTTAAATGAGTAAAAACTAGCTGTAATTTGGGTTTTTTGTAGTGGACGGCTGGAAGCACAAAAGTACGGTGGCCATCACGGTTCACGTAAATGCAAAAACCACAACAACAAAAGCCGAAACAAAACAACACCAGCCTCAACACAACGGAAATGATTCACAATAGAGATAAATAACTGACTTTTTTTCAAGTTACAATCAGTTTCAAACTATTAATCAATATTTACCCGAGAGGGGATAAATAAAAATAAAGCTGAGCGGATCTATTTGTTATTCTTTTAAGTAACTTTTGCGTTCTTTTCAAATAAACTTTAAAAAAAAGTGAGTTTTTCATTTCCGTTGTGTTGTGGCTTTTGTCGTGTTTTCAGCTTTTAACGTTGTGCTTCCACTTCTGTTGTCATGTTGCCGGCTTTTATTGTCATGTTGTCTGCTTTTGTTGTTGTGTTATCGGCTTTTGTTGTCGTGCTTCGGCTTTTGTTGTTGTGTTGTAGTTTTTGTTGTTGTGCTTCGGCTTTTGTTGTCATATTGTCAGCTTTTGTCATTGTGCTTTGGGTTTTGTTGTTGTGTTGTGCATTTTGTTGTTGTGCTTCAGCTTTTGTCGTCGTGTTGTCAGTTTTTGACATTGTGCTTTTGCATCTGTCGTCGTGTTGTGGTTTTCATTATTGCACTTTTGTGCTTCGGCTTTTGTAGTCATGTTGTCGGCTTTTGACATTTTGCTTTGGCTTTTGTTGTTGAGTTGTGCATTTTGTTGTTGTGCTTCAGCTTTTGTCGTCGTGTTGTCAGCTTTTGTGGCTGTGCTTCGACTTTTGTTGTGCTTCCGCTATTGTCCTTGTGTTCTGGCTTTTGTTGTTGTGCTTCGGCTTTTGTCATCGTGTCGTGGCTTCTGCATTTGTGTGAACCCTGCCGGCCACCGTACAAAAGTCCAAAGCTCATGATTTTGTATTTTATTAATCTCTGTTTTTAATGTGCAGCTCTAGAACTCTGTTCGGTTCTAAAAAAGCAGCTTCATCCGGGGAAAAAGACGGATTTCGGTGAAGCATTTGGCAGAACTGAAGGCACAGCTGTTGTCTTGTGTGTTTAAAGCCCGTGTTCAGTTGGTGGAAATTTAGCCAGGAAGTCTGTTTTTGTTTTGGAGCTCTTTGGGACAATCAAGCAGAAACAGAACCAGTGTTTGGGTCACATTTATTAACATGTCTGAAGAGCTCCTGCTGCTGAGTTTATTTAGAGGTCCCCCTCACCTGTTCTGTTGTTTTAACTGAGACTTTTCTTGATTCTCAAACTCATGGAACAAGTTCATTTTTGTTTGTTTCTGTCAGGCTTTTTATTACAAGAGTTTATGCAATCAGGAACAGACAGAAAGCAGAGTAGGTAGTTGAAAAAAAATGGATGAAGTTTGTCAGCGTGAACAACTTTAGGTCAGACCTGGGAAGACCCCAGAGTCTGTCTGGAAGTTTATACACAAGCTGGCAGGGCGTCAAACTCAAGACGACTTCAGGAAATTCAATATATTTAAAATATAAAAACTTTACAGTGGCCCCAAAAGACTTAAAAGTATTACTGTAGACTATAAAGAAATAATTATGTAACAAAAGAATACCGTGTTTTCTTCGGATCAAAAAAGAACTACAGGAGTTTCTATAGAAGTTTGAGATGTAGAAGTGAGTTTTAGCATAGAGCTGCATGAGGACGTTGTAATGCATTCGAAAGACATTCAGCCTGGAAGCAGCAATTAAATCCACTTTTTTGCCATTATATAAAAGAACTGCAGAGGCTCCATAACCCCAGAAGTTATTATTGTTTTTGTTTATTTGCTTAAGTGATATATCTTTAGTAGGACACATTTGGGGTTGAAGAGGTTCCACACATTGAATATTGTTGTGTCAACAATAAAATTAAAGTTTTCCTATTTTACATCCCAGATTTGGTTTTCTGCCAACGGAAAACCTGCTTTTCTCAGGACTGAAAGTGGAACATTAAGGGGTAAAATCTATTAGAGGAAGGTTGACTTAGATGATGAGATTTTCATGAGATTATAGTAAGAAAAGCTCAAAACAAACGTGTAGAATGACGTGTTTGAGCTGAATTTGAAAACAAAAAAAGTTTTATTATTAAGGAACAATAACATTTATTCTTTTATTAAACTATTTAGTTTTTCGATTCCTTTTGACACAAAACAATCTCTTTTGAAAAGTGCTTCTCATGCTTTGGACAGTTCAAAGCGCTTTACATTAAAAAGTAAAAACATTTTTAAATTATAAGCAAAAACTAAAAGACAAAATTTTGAAATATCATTAATATGGTGAAAAAAATGTTCTAAATTCTCAGGATAATACATAAATGTTATCTTCACTTTCAGTCAAGTCATTTATTTTTAAAGTTTTTATTTGTTATATTATGTTAAAAAAATGATTGATTAATTAATTTGGTTTATTTAAAGCATTAATTGTAGTTCATGCAATAAAAAAACAGATTTATTTTACTAATTACAGAAATGATGAAATGCATTGATTAAAAAAAACAAAGACTCAGTTGAGTCACATTTAATTCATTAAATATAATGATTATTAACTAGATTTATTGATTTATTGCTTGAAAAGGAGTAGGAAGAAGCAAACTTACATAATCCAACTCATATTGCGTTATTTTATTTCATACTTTTGCATAGTTTTTATAATCCAGTTCTGATCAGATCAAGTGCAGATTTTTTTAAGTATTCAAGTTCTTGTTGATTGTTGAATAATCTCACAAAACACTTTTTCATGATTTCAGTAAACAATAACATCATGTAACAGATACGTAATACTCGTTGATTATCATCAGAATAAAATTTCATATTAACCCAGAAATCATCCCTACATATTTTATTAAGTAACAAAAGATGTATAATATATAATAAAGTATAATATTTTTTTGTGATTTTGAGCAGCTAAGATTGATGGTAACTCGTGAAGCTTGTGAAGACAGCCATAAAAATGTCACTTTTTATGTGCACTCAATAAAACAAAGGGCTAAAAGAGAGATGGAAAGAGGGTTTATTGAGGGGAGGCCATCAGTGAAAAGATCTCCTTGATGCTCCCACATCATGCTTTGTGAAAGTAACACATGGAGTTTAACAGAGTTACAAAACACTGAAACGGCAGATCGAGAATGAAATGAAAAAGGAGGTTTTATGTATAAAAATAGAGGAATGTGGTCTTATTAGTTTAGCCAATCATTCAGATGTGAAAAATCAGGGGATGACAGACGCAGAGAGGCTGGACTTAGTCAGGTCACTGTGGTCTCCGGGCGTTTTTGAGGATGAGAGAGAAAAGGGTCATGGGTTTGATTATCTGGTCAGGCTCCTGCCAGCCCCTCTGGTCCTCCAGAGTCCAATTAGTGAGGAGGTGGGCAGAGCCGGAGGCTGTGGAAGACACCCTTCATAAAAACACACAGATCAGCACTGATGCTGGACTCCTCCAGTAATCAAAGCCTTCAGGCTCATACAGATACTCACACACAGAATCAAAGTGTGTGATGTTTACTCAATTACAACCTTCTCGTAAAATAAAAAGTGTTTGCAGCAATAGTAGATTCTGCCTTATCTGAATTATCCTGACATTTTTACGTGCGCACATGAATCTTGTGTTTGTGTAGTGTGCACTCGATGCTCCTGTGTCTGTGGACAGAGATACTTATTTACGGTTCATAGATACTCGATGGGACAACTTTGTTACTAATGCGAAAAAAACAACACCATTGTTATTAAAATAAGTTGAAACTGACAAAAGTATTCCTAAAATAAAAATTTTTTAAAATCGAATAATGAAAACAGAATTCCTTAAAGTTCCACTCCGATCCTCTATTCTAGGAGTATTCCTAGTTGTCTTGTAATTACAACTTTACTGTTTTTAGTCAAAATCAAAAAACTTGTGTTGTTTTCTTGGAAAAATGCAACATATTGAAAATCAGGTGAAAATCTCCCAGCGATAGTGCTCTTGGGCTGACAGCCAAAAAATATCTACATTTATTAAAAAAGAATGCAAATCTTCTGAGTTTTCTGTAATTCTGGTGGCAGTGGAACTGTTTATTTTCTCCCTGTCTGCTCTTGTGATAGACAGCAGTGTTATGAAGGAGAGCTTTAAAGTTTCTCCAGATTTTTCCTCCGTGATCATCTGAGTTGAAGTTATGATAAAATAAAAAAGTTTAAATCAAATGATATGAATGTGACATTTTAATTATGTTCTTTATTTGACAGAAAAAGTTGTTCCTGTGTGAGTCAGTAGGCGTGTGTGTTTGATTCCCGCCATGACCTTCAGTTCCACCTCCCTGTAGAGCTGGAGAGAGACTCCTTTGAAGCTGCAGTTTCACAGAGGACTTGTTAAAAAACAAAAATATTCCTCAAAGTTCATTCTAAAAATCTGGACACACTTGTGTGCAACCATTTTGTGGAGCTGGAGGCCCGATGGTCCGATCCAGAAGCCGTCAGTGTTGATCATTAACGGTGTCTCCTTGCTGTTGTGGTAGATCCACAGGGACGCTATCACATCGGTCTCTTAAGTTTAAGCCTAATGTGGATTGTGAGCGACACAGACTGCTGGATTACACAGGATGACCTTGAAACAAACCTCCTGTTAGTTGGTGAACCATCACAGGCGAAGTCATTTCATCTCTGAGCTCACAAAGATGCATTGAGTCAGAAACAGCAGCTCATTTAATCGGACACCTCGCTCCATTTTAATGCAGCCAGAAGGAAAGCTTCTGCAGCTGGATCAGGTTCTGTTTTCACAGATGTAACAAATGCACGAATACAAAACAACGAGTTTGGGTTTATAAAGTCACTCTAACATCTTTATATCTGTTCCAAAGAAAAACAGTATTTAAAAAATCCTTAAGACTGTGTTACTATGTGCTGACACGAAAATCTAAATTAAAAATTCTTGCTATCTTTTTTGTCCAAAACTATTGTAGTTTTTCCATATAAAACAATAATCAAAAATTTGCTAAAAATATTATTTTTTTTATGTGAACAGTGTTCTATCTCAAGATAGTCAAATTTAATCTTCTATACCCTTTTTGGGACAAATACAAGTGTAAATGTTCAAAATCAAATTTTTTTTGTCTCATGCATTCATTCAGTAAAACGCCTCAGAGCAGTAAGTATAAAAAGTATTTTTATTGTTGGACATTTTGCCGTTACAACCCAATAATCTCCTTCAGTATTTGATGGTAAAACAAGTTGCTTGATGAAGCTTTAATCAGCCCACACTATGAAACTACCACCAGCTGGCTTGGTGTTTTTTTATTGATATTTTGTGTTAGTTTGACTTCAGATTTTTTTAAAAACTTCCAGAATATTTAAAATTTGGTTTGGAGAGAATCCAGATGTTTTCGGGTCTTTAGCTTTGTCCGAACTCACTAACTACTCACTTACGGTAGTTCACTATAGCGTGGTGGGATTATACAAGTTCACTTCCTCCCGCACCCTTTCAAGCAATCTAGCATTTCATACCTGGTTATCTTATGTCTAATATGTCTTTGTACGGATGAAAGCCTCTGTTGATTGTATTGCACAATGCACATGGATTATTCTTCTTGCCTTGAAATAATGGTAATACATGGCAATAATGTGGTTGAAATAAACCAATTAAATTTAATTTAAAAAATCAATTAAAGATGGAGTGTCTGAATCTACATTTCCAAAATCATTTGCTCTGGAAATTTCCCAGAAGTCTCACCGCAAACAAATCTAGTGTGCATCAATGATCACTCCATTGGAGAATATAGACCACAATGCATTGTGTTTAAAGGATTTGTCATTTGAAAAATGATTTATTTTTCATGAATCAACCAAGTTTTCATCACAAGTTTTCATTCATAAATAGTCTGCATAAAATGTTCATACTTATGAGGTTTTTACTTTGGGAAGAAGTAGTTTGCTTGTTTTTGAATTGCATTAAATGGTCTGGCACTGGATAGTCTCGCATTATATTGTTAGTTTTTGTGGTTCTGGAATAGTCAGGAAATTCAAACACAACAGTTGTGTTCCTGTTTTCCTCTTAAGTGTCTCTCCTCTTGAATCCTAACATGGATCCATTTTTGTCTGAGGATGGACACATTTGGTTCAATGATCTGGAACAAATCTTCGACCCAAAAGGACTCTGGTCCGGGACCAGGAACCGCTCTCTGATACATGTTTGAGATGGTCTCGGTTCGTTTCCAATCGGACTGAACTTTAGTTTTCTCTGAGATTACTTCTGAATACAATCCATGCTCGGAGCGGAACAACTGGACCAAAACGGTCAGCGGCGGTCATGTGATATAAACTAAGTAGGAATGAAGTGACAGGACAAATGAAAGCAACGATTGTCGTTTCATCAAAGAGGGACAAGGCTCCAACCAAGGGTCCAACTGCTGACTTGTTAAAAAGTTGATTTTAACACAGATAAAAACATTTATTACATACTTTTCTGTCTCTTTGTCGTTACGCAGCACGCACCTGATGCTGCTTTTTAACCGAATTCTCTTAAAAATAATGCCATAACACCACAACAATGAAGCACATCAACTCTCTGAAATGTGGTCGGATGAATGGAGGCTCATTTAAACAACTTTTAGCATGATCCACATTGATTCTCATTGTTTTCCTATATGTCAAAAACACTCATCGTACGACCTTCATAACCGTCATCTTTTGTTTTAACCATCTTGCAGCATGCCTCCACTGTACCAGAGCAGTAGGAAAAGGTGTTGAACCTGGCACTGGTACAGACATTCAAAACTGGTCAGTGAAATAAGTGAGTTATCTCAACAAAGATTCCAAAGATCAGGACTTCCATACTATCCATCTCTCGATGCTTTGTCCTGCCATCGTGTTTCCTGGCCAATATGTGAAGAGATCGTTACTCACGTGGTTTTGTTTAAAACGTTTGTTCCAGAACAGAAAAGTCCACCTTAAAACAGACTAAACACAAGGCTCAGGACTTGATCTGAAACGAATGATGTTTCCAGCCTGAACACCCCCTGAAAGTCCACCTTCTTTTGCTTCTTTGAAGACCTCATTGATACATTGTTGTTGCGTTCTTGGAGTCATTTATGTTGGTTGGACATGGTTTTCTCCATTTGAGGATAAATATGACTCCCAAAGCCTTGGAATTGTCTCTGGAAGTATTTCCAGGCTGGTAAATGTCAGCGTCTCAAGACAAGCAATCATCTGACTTTTAGAATTTTTTTTTTGCTTTTTCTGATGTGATTATCATTATTTTAGAGGCTCTAATATTGTTCAGACTTCTAGGTCCATTCATGTTTTAAAGATATCAAAACTTTCTTTACTTAGATCAAAGCGGTTAATTTTCCTTTTTAAGTAATTGTATTCAAATTTATACTACTAATAGTATTTGTAAAAATGTGCCAAATAATTCTAAAAGGTCTCAGAAACTCACATAAAAAAGCACAGTTTTTTTTAAAACACTCTCCTGTTTGTGTTTCTTTTTCTGAATCTATTTTTTTGTTTTGTGTTGCTGAAACGCTGTAAATAGGGCACTCGCACAGTCTTTCAAGTTCCTGAAACATCGCGGATGACAGATGTCCCGGCTTGTGTTGTGCCTTCACCTTCACTCCCCAGACACATTCATTGACACACTGAGGGGGGGGAGCGAGTCATTTAAAACCCTGACACCGAGATGGCTTTGACAAATACTTTATTTTTAGGCTGTAAGCGGTTTTTGAGTGTCGAGATCTAATAACAGGTACAGACAGAGACGTCTCCAAAGCAGACGCGTTAGGGGAGAAACGGGGGGAACTCGGTCTCCTCGGTGAGTCGAGACGTGGTGACAAAGTCTGAGCACATAAAGTGCAGGGAGAGAGGTGGGGAGGGAGAAAAAAGGTGACAGGGGGAGAGATTTATTTCAGCTTTGCTAAATCAGTTGCAGTTTGTCTGCGTCTGCAGAAAGAGGCCACATATAAGGTGTTGTCACAACAGCAGATGTAATACAGTCCAAAACTGAATGTGCTTTTCCTGGTCAAGCAGAACACGACTTTTGTTTTTTTTTATTTTTCAGGGCTCCAGTCATAAACATTTCCAGTTTTATTTTTATTACATTTTTTTTGCATTTTCAGACCTTAGTTTACATTTTTTTCTTCTAACGTTTTAGCATCCGTACATTAAACAGTTTATGATTTTACATGAAATGTGCACATTTGTACGGTGGCCCTAAGGTACAAATCACACCGACAACTCACTTAACACTTGTGCAAAAACATATTAGAAAAATGTTTAAAAAGCAAAAAATTTACATTAAAGAAAAGAAAAGTTTCATAATTCCACAAATAATAGTTCCCAAGAAATAAAACAAAAGTAAGTTTCAGAAATCAAAATGAAATGTTAAAAAGTGAAAGAAAATAAATCTAGAAAAAATGCATCACCTTCGATAATGCTAGTGTGAATGCTTTTTGCTGAAAATGGTGATGCAATTTACTAAGGGATTTGCTGAAAATTAGTAAAATGTTAAATTTACTAAAAGACTGGACATTTTGTTAAATAACCATGAAAAAACCCTGATTTTTTTTACCTAAATTTAAAAAAAAAATGTAGTAAAATTTCTTTAAAAAATTCCTTATACACGGCAATTATTGCAAAAATATTTGATGTATTGCTTAAATATTAGCTAAACTCCAAATTAGCCTCCACTTCAGGGCCACCGTACATTTTAGATGTAATTGTTGTTGTTTCAAAACTACAGAACCCTTCCAGGAATGTTTGATCTATGTGCTTGTTACACCCTTCTATCATATCCTTATCGACAGCAATTTATCAGTTTTTGTATACATATACGGAGATATGGAGACATTTGCAACATTGCAACAGAGGTCTTCTGTTGGTCTGCTTTGTATAAATAAGTGCAAATGTCAATTAAATGTGGTTGAGAAAGAAAGAACTACATTTTTATTTAAAGAAAACTGTAAAATAAAAGGTTTCTCTTCCAAAAATAAAGTCATTTCTTCTCTTAAATCCAGAACATTTCTGCCCAACCAAGGGCACGGACTGTTAAATGTAAATGAGCAACGATTAAGCTGTCAGTAGGTATGGCTCGGGTCATAAACTGTCAGAATAATCTGATAATCAAACTCCCACCTCTTCATGAAATGTCATCGGGCCGACATCACTGATCATAAAGAGTGTATTTTCTGTGTGTCTCCCAGCGGTCAGCGCGCCTTCCTGTTGGAAAACGTGGCGTGCTCGAGCCCCGGCTGCAGCGGCGTCGGCCGCACCTTCCACATCCACTGGGACCAGAGCGATCTGGGAGCCATCCAGAACGCAGTCATGGCCACTTTCTTTGACATCTATGAGGATGTGAGTTATTATTGAGATTTTGTCTTTAGTGGATCATAGTGAACATTTCATAGAGGTGTAAATATGATGGAGTAAGGCCAATTTCCTTCTATTTTCTCATGTTTTGAAAAAATTCACAAAAATAAACCTTTGAGCATTTGGCCAAAAGATTGGATTTAATTTTAAACATTGATTTTTTAACTGTTTTCTTCTGCAAGTACCACCCCTTACCATACAACTGTCTTTGCACAATGTTCAGACATTGACATAACCTAAATTCATGTTTATTTTTTAAATTAAGAAACTAAAGGTGCACTATCTGAAGTATTTAAAATACTTTTGCACTCCCAAGTGAACTCCATCTTGCTCCTAATTGCCCTCAGACTCTTCTTTACTCGGGGCAAATGAAAGTTATCAAAAAAGTAAAAGTTCCTTCTTGTAAAAAAGGTAAAATCCAGTTAAAAGTGGATTTAATTAGACAAACACAGACAGGAACGCCCATCCCAAGCACAAATCATCCATCATCATTTTTATTTTGTTTAGCACCAGTGATGTCACCGACAACACCTAAAAAAATCACACTTTGACACACCGCAACTCTTTGACCGATTACACAACCTATGTGAACCAGCTGACTTTCAAAATTGGAATTGCATTAATTCCATAAACAGTTGAAGTTGAAAGAACATCAACACTGGACTGAATAATTTTCAGCATCCCAAACACGAATAGATTAAAAAAATCAAACATTCATCAATCGATACTAATAAGATAAACTACTGTGTGACCACGCCTTTTATTGTGAAAAGTTGCGGTTTATTCTGTTTATTCTTGGATGATTACAGATCAGCAAAAGTGGGTTTATTCAGTTCATTTTCTCTTTTTTAAAATATTATCCACTTTACAGCATTCTGTTAACTGTGCTGATGAACTTACACGACTACATAAACTTACATGATTGTGCCAGATGGAGAGGAAAATGTAATTAATCTCTTGCTGATAACAAGTTTTTGTTTTTTTTCATTTCTAGAGCGGAAAAAGGGAATAATCTGTTGAAACTGACATCAACGAGATAGTTTTCATTTTTCTGATTTGACTTGGGCTAAGATGGGTTCTGTATTTTCTACACACCATCTCCAGATGTTTTTTTACATGTTTTTCCCCCACAACTTATATTATAATTTTCTGTGTTATTTAACCACCGAGTGTTGAGTCTTCATGTTTCTTCTTCTGTTTTCATGACAGGGTATTTTAGACATGCTGGTTCTGAGTCAACCAGACGGCCAAACGGATCCGGTCATCCACGCCTTGAAGAACAATTTCGAAGCCGATGCGTATTTTGTAAAAGTGATGGGTGAGTGATTCATTCCTCCTGCTTTACAGATTCCTTTACATGCATTAACGGAGCTTTCTCACCATCACAGAAAACACATTTCATGTTAACATCCTTTCGTCCATTGTTTAAATTGAGCAGACAGTTGTTTTTCCAGCCTTTAAAGACGATGTTGATGACTATCGTGTGTTATAGAATTTGTTTTTCAAAATTTCTGTTAAAATCAGACTGTTTATACAGTGTAAAGTTATGTTTTCAACCAAAACTTAAGTTTAGATTTAGTCTTAGCTTATTATTATGGATCTTCTATCATCTTTACAATTACTCTCTCTGTATTTTTCATTGGATTATCTCATGTTTTTGTATCCATCACTTTAATATATGACTGTAGCTTTAATTGTTTAACTGTTTTTTTGGCCTTTGTGTGTCGTGTTCTCTTACTTTTCTTTTGTCACATTTTGTTGGCATATTGAACGTAAGGCTCAGTGGTTGTTCTCAAAAATGAGAAAACTTTATTGAGTAAAAGACAATGCATGTTAGTATGCTGATAAAATGTTAGCTGAACTCCAAACTAGTTTGAAATACTAAAAAGATTTTTAGTCTGGTCATAACATAATGCTGGACATAATGCTAAAAGATTTCTAATTCGGCCATGACAGTTAGCATAATGCTAAAAATATTAGCTTATCTCCAAATTGGCATGAAAACCTGAAAAAGATTTCTGGTTTAGTCCTAACAGTTAGCACAATGCTAAAATGTTAGCTAAACTCCGCATTAGCATTAAAAACTAAAAGAATTCTAATTTAGCTATAGCAGTTAGCATAGTGCTAAAATGTTAGCTAATCTCCAAATTAGCATGAAAACCTGAACAGATATCTAATTCAGCTAAAACAGTTAGCATAATGCTAAAGTGTTAGCTAATTTCCAAGTTAGCACGAAAAACTGAAAGAATTTCTAATTTAGCCACAACAAGAGATAGCAAGAGGTCTAAGAACAGAGGTGGTGATACAAAAATGTATGTGGGATAAGATCATTGTTTGAAAACAAACAAATGTCGCTTTATCTATCAACAATAACCAGCATTTTATTTATTTTTTTCCTTTTTAAAAAATGTGGTTTATCATTTCGATCGTTGTTTGTATTTACCCTGAAAACAGAGTTTTAGGATTCAAAGTTCAACCTTGATCTGATATATTATTTAAAAACTTTAAGGAAAAAATAATTACCCTTAAAAAATGTTAAAC
This sequence comes from Oryzias melastigma, assembly GCF_002922805.2. Lineage (NCBI taxonomy): Eukaryota > Metazoa > Chordata > Actinopteri > Beloniformes > Adrianichthyidae > Oryzias > Oryzias melastigma. The sequence continues at coordinate 30,856,190 of NC_050514.1, read as the reverse complement.
GCCATGAGATTTTTGTACCTGTTTTCCAGTTTGACTCCGTCCCCGCTCGTCTGCTTCGTCTGGAAACATTTGGCTCGTTTGCACACAATTCTGCTGCTGGTGGAATGTGTGAAGGTGTTAGTGCATTGCAGACACGCATCAATATTTAACGTTCTCACACAACAAGCTGTGTTTTCGTGTTTGTTTTCACTTCTTTCTGGCCAAAACTCATTGTCCTGCGAACCTGTTCAGATACCTGGCGGTTCGGAGCTCAGAGAGAGAAAGTCAAACAAATCTGCTGTTTTTTTTTCGATAAATCGTTTCCTCATAGTCTTATGTTGTAATCAGATAATCTAATCATTTGTTGGATCATACCTGTGTATCACTCCAAGCTTTCCTCTTTTACTGATTTTTCTTTCTTTTAAATATTTTCATTACTTTGCTTTTCAGTAGAATTTGAGGGATTTTGCTTAATTAGAGAAAAGTGAGAATGAGTTCAGAGTCTCTGTTTTCCTGTCTGTGAAGGGAAGCCTTCAGGGTGGGGAGGAAAAAAAAACAGCTGGCGACTACATTTCATCAGGAAAAAAACGCCCATTCTCTCCAGGCATGGGGGAATAATTGAGTGTTTTTGTGCTTCTTAGCAAAGTAACACAACATTTTCAGTCATCCTGTGTGACCTTGACTCGTCTCTCATTCCTCACAAATTCCTTTGGTGCCGTCTCTCCAAACACGGCTGTTCTTTTCGGTATCCATGTCTTGTCTCACTGCAGCACTTCCAACATGGTACACAGACCCACACCGGGTCTCTCTCTCCCCGCATTGATGCAAACACCCCCAGCTCCCACAATCCTCTCTGTTTGACTTCACTTATTACGTTATTGAGTGTTAATATTTCATCCGTGTTGTATTTTCACTGACAACTGCAGAATAGCAAACATCAGAACAGTCCTTTGCTCTCACCTGCGAATGTTAGCTGAGCCCCTCCCCTAAAGCCCCCGGGGGGGTTATAGTTTATTTACCGTTTTTCTCAGCAGCCTGTACACACGTAACTAATGGTGTTAAAGCGTAATAAGTGCGACTGAGAGTGTGAACTTCATAACACGTAAAGCCAGGTGGAGAGTCTTGTCGACAGTTTTCTGCTCTGTAACATGAAATCCTATTTTCTGGAGATGACATCCTTCAGCCCTCCCCTGCGCATTATCGAACAACACTCGCTGGAAGATTGACTTTGTGTCGGGCCGGCTGTGTGTGCGCAGGTTGGGAGTGAAGGCGGCGATCCCGCGGTGCTCATGGACTCTGCGGGATAAACCCGTTCCTTTCACACACCTTTTTTTTTGTCTCTGATTGAGGCCAGGACTCTCGCTGGGTTGTTTCACACCCAGATCACCGGAATGGGCTCGGCTCTGACATCTTATCCCTCCACACACTCGCAGTACCTCCCTCACAGGGGATCCCCTGAAACCTGTGCAGCTGTTCCTGTTGAGCTTGTAATATTTATAACCAGGCCAGAGATTTTTGGAGTAAATCAATAAAAAAGCCTGACAGTTAGGAAATCATCCTGTGACTGTAAATAAAGTCTCATAAGGAGAAAGTTGGAAAGTTTTTCATAACGTTTTTATTTTGTATATTAGGACAGTAATTGTATTGGCTGCAGCTGATGTTCAAGTAAGCTTAAAATCTCACTTCAATCATCTTTTGATTTATTTTTAAAGCATTCCCTGTGGTCTCTTAGTAATTATTATGCCATTTTAGTCTAAATATTTTTAAAAAACTGTTGTTTTCTAGGACATAGGCTTTGTCCAAATTCCTACCCTACTCCCTAACTACTAAAAACACTATTCAGACACTATTATTTAGTTATTCTTTTGTACCTAAACCATTACCAATATTTGTCGACGTCTATTTATGACTCTATTGTGTTCGCATGATGAAAATATGGAAACTTTATTTAAAAAATTACATTTAAACACTTTATTTTGCAAAAATTTTCAAACGCAATGCATTGTGGTCTATATTTGCTAATGTAGTGAGCATCGATGCACACTGGTTTTTCGCAAAGACTTCTGGGAAATTTCAAGGACACTCAATCTTAAAATTGCAGATTCAGACAGCACTATGAAATGGTGAACGCACAATAAAGTGAGTAGTGAAGGAATTCGAAGAGCAGCAGTTGGTGCAGAGCAACCCCGCCCCTCTTACCCTCCCAATTGCTAAGATCTTTCTGTTGAAAGTCCCACTCCAACTATTCATTTTTTCTCATGTAAAATTCTTCCCAGTGGTCTTTTAATGAAGATTATGCCGTTTTTAGCTAAAATCAGTGTTTTTAAGGCACATTTTCTCCACATTTCTGCACATTTTCTGCATATAATACATTTTTTTGCCTCTGAGTTGTGGACAGGACTGTTGGCGTTAGGTTTGGTTCTTAAAATTTCTCATCAGCCTTTTGTTTACACTCTCCCACTAGCTTATAGCACCTCACAAGCTCAGGCTAACTTTAGCGTAGCAAAATAACGAGCCATATCAGAGCTTTCAATCTGGACAGTTTTGAGCCACATAGCAGCTCAGACGACTAAATGAAGACGTAAATGGATCTATTTGTCTGCGAGTGGAAGTATCTGAATTGTAGCAGAGAAGAGAGACTTTGGCCCGCCCATGGCAGTTGTCATAAACCTGAGCTCTACTACTGATCCAACAAGATTTGAATAAAGAAACACAGTTTTTATCTTAATTTCTTTTAAATATATGTCCTCCATCATGAGAAGAAAGTGACAAGAACAAGTTAAAATGACCATTTTCATGAAGTGGGTCTTTAAACTGCATATTTTTGTCTGCTCCTGATTCATGATGATTTGAATAAAAAATTACTCAGAAATGCAATTTTCTAAATATATATCCTCCATTGTCAAAAAGCTTGTATTCCAATTTATAGTCTACCTAAAAGGTTGTTATTCAAAAAGCCTCACCTCACAAAAAACGTATTCTCCAAATCTTTGCCTCGTGTACAGCGAGCTTTGGAACTTTGGTTTTGTCTGGCAGGTGTGAGCAAAAACAGTCAAACTGTGCGATAGATTCAATCTGAGCTTCAGAGATCCTCCTGCGGTCCGTCAGCAGCTCTGAACTCAGTGCCCTACCATCCAACCATCCAGCATTAACAGCATGGAAGAATGCTGCAGTCAAATCATAATGTAGTTTTCAGCTGTGGGTGGAGAAAAGAAGCTTTTTTTGGATATTAAGTTTTGAATAAAATAAATAAAAGCAAATTGAGCACAAATGAGGACAGAAGTCAAGTCATAATATTAAAATTGTTATGTTTTCATATCATCAGTGTCATTTGAAAGGTAAAAAAATTGAGATTTTTGTTGTTGAAAGATGGGAATAGAGGTTGTTTGGTTTGAAAGTAAAAAATGTTCCAAACTTTAAACAAACAGCAGAAAGTCACAAACGGATGACAGCTCTGAAAGTGTTTGTTTCTTCTTCGGTCAGTTCTGTCCCCGTAGGACTAAAACATGTTTTGATACTTTACACTTGTGACTGTGAATTGTCATGTTTTCCTCAGTTTACCTAAAGCCAGACTCCATAAACAGAAAAAAGTACCCTGGATATTTCTCTACAATTTTTATTTACCCTTTTGTAGAGAAAAATCAAAATGTTCCTGCAGTAGGAAAGAGCTTAATGTTGATTAGAATGAGCATCCATCTAGAATTGAGGATGTATAAATATACTTATGGATTTCAAAGTGTTTTATTTAGTTGTTATCATTACAGGAAACTGTTTTCACACAATAAAAAGAACCTGTTCTGAAATATTTAAAAGCAGTGCAGCTGAGTGGTGCAGCACTCTTTTTGCTCAGTCAGCTCAGAGGAATCCAGAGCACACAGTTTTTATTTTTTATTTTTTTATCAATTTGTTCTTCATCTTTGAGTTTCCGACTTTGATGTTGCTGCTCAAACAGACGAATGCAAAGAAAACTCTTCTCTTCACCATCAACCTAAAGAAAATATAGAAAAACGCAAGAAAGCTGCAGTCGGCTCTGTCCCATTTTGTAAACGGTGTTGCTGCTTCTGACCAAGAGAGAAGAGATACCCGTCCAGATCCTGATATAGCTAAATAAGCTAAATAAGATCTTAAAGAGTTTGGATTCCTTCTCCCAAATCTATGTGACCAAAAAATTAAAACTAAAGAAACAAAAGATGGACAAATACACAAGTAAAATATAGATTAAAGCACAACTGTCTCCAATCTGACAAGCACCCACCTGCTTCTTAACCCTAGAAAACTTTCACAATAAAAAGTTACACCATGACTTTTGTAATATTTACCCGATATAATATACCCAATGAAAGTCTTCGTCATAAAAAAATAAATCAAAATATGATAACACATGACAAATTAGTGTAGTTTATTTTATTTTCAACTGTGGTTTATGTAAGAAAATGTAAAATATAAGCTCAGGAAGATCATAAAACATGCTTGAAAATGACAGAAAATGTTGAATTTGAGAACAAAAATACCTTAAAAAAATAATGGTTGTGGAGACTTGGCCCACCCATTCCTGGGACATGTGACACTTTACCCAGGGAGCCACAACACTCAGAAAAATGCAATATATCGGAAATCATGTAAATGGTTTGCTCAGGTGAAAATCACCCGGCGATAGTGCTCTAGGGTTAAGCAGCACACACAGCCTCACTCTGTGCGAAGTATTGTTTTGTTCCACCCTGTCTGCATTACTGAGCGTTTCTATCTGAACCTGATCCTCTGTTTCGGACCCTGCTTTATCTGGACCCTGACTAGTCTAGTCTCTTCTTTAATGATCCCATGCTCATGCTTGATCTTTGCCTGCCTGACTTTGATTTAGCTTTGTGGACTTTTAGCTGTGTTTAGTTCCTGTCTGAACTAACAAACCTGCTGCCCGTGGAACCAGCTGTCTGCCCGTTTATGACACCATCATGGTGTTGATAGCACCCCAGCGACTCTGACACCTGCATATTGTCGTCCAATCAGAGCTGCCACTGCCCAAGTGTTGCCCGATTTCATAATGACGTCACCCCCGCCTTACTGCCACTATTTGCATTCATGACCACACCTACGATTTTTAATTTGGAAGATTCTACCGATGCCTGCCCATCGTGTGGTTACAGTTGTATTTGTAACCGTAGTACTGAGAGGTGGTAAGACATGTCCGTTGCTGGTTTACTGTATGTGGAGTACCAATGAAAGCATGTGTGTTCCTGCAGCACGGATGCTATCATTTGGTCTGTAACTGCCCTGTCACCACTGCAAACGCTGCAAAGTTCACCTCCAACTCTGCATCTCCTAGCTTTAAATCTGTCTGCTTCACTTAGTTGACATGGTTGCAGTTTGCTGTCAGCAGTCTGTTAATATATTCAGACCTGAAGCATGACAGCTGCGATCGCTATACATTGCATCAGTGTCGAGTGTGCTGAAGGCCTCTGCATGGGAACAAACCCAGACACTGCAGTAGAGGCGCACAAACCAGCGGTAGCTCTTGTTTTTGTAGCTTTTTAGTAAATGAAATAAACAACATGAAGTCTTTTTGAAGAATTCCGTTTGCATTTAGCTAAATCACCGACAAGTTGCCAGGTTTTATGACCCGTTTACTAAAGAAATGTTCCCGATGCGGTCGGGTTGTTCCAGGCTGTTAGCAGAGACGTGCACAACTGTCAGCTTTCACACAAAGCAAAGTGGATCCACATTAAGCTGTAAGAGGCGAAGGAAGACTTGGTGGACAGATGGATGGATGATTACTGCTGAAGAGGCAGGAGATGGGAGAAGTCGTAAACTCCAGAATTAGAAAGAAGGATAAAACGATGGGCGATAGGAGGCGGGAGGGGCCGCCTGTGCAAGTGTGTGTTGTGATTGTGTGTTTGTGTGTGAGGGAGATGAAGAAGGAGACTGACAGGCAGAACTGTATGAGTTGATTAGTTTCCTGCTCACTTATTAAGATGCAGATTAGCTGCATTGAGAAACATCTGGAAGCTTTTCTCAAGCCAACATGCTCCCATCTCCTCTCCTCTCCTCCATCATTCATTTTCACATAATCTCTCCCCTTGTGTCAAGTCCAGATCTCTTTTTTTCCTGATATCCTGTCTTTCTTTCTCTTTTCCTCGTGTGTGCTTCTTTGATTTCCTGCATCTGAACCTCTCAAGTGTCTGTTTTACATCTTTTTTTTCTTACTTCTCCCCCTCCTGTCACCATGTTGGCACACTTGTCATGTTTCTCCGCTGCAAACATCTTGTTTCCTGTCCTCCCGCTTGCTATTCTCTTCCTAAAGTCTGTCAGTCAGTGCCATCTTTTAGTCTTTTCGTTTTTATTCAAATTGCATCAAAGGGATTTACATATAGTCTTTCAGTGCGGCTCTGCTGCTAGCGGGAGGATTTGACTGGAGGCTGCGTAGTCACATTGCGGTGAACACGTTTACTCTGTATGCAGCGCGGAGAGATGGCTGAGTGGGAGCACCTGCCGCCGTGTTTATGAAAATAGCATCCTGTAGCAGCTTATGTTGACAGCTGAAGCTGTAATGGCTCTGCCTGCAAACCAGACATCAAAGCCAGCCGGACAGTAAATTATGCTGCAGGTACTCCATTGATCCCCTCAGAAGAAGACCAAAATCTTTTAATGTAAAGAAAATTCACTGAAGATAGGTGTATTAATGTCATAATGGGCCTATAATAATGCATTAGCCCCTAAGAATGATAAACAAGCTTTTTATCTCTGAAGAACACCATCTAAAAGATGTGAAGGAGGCTTAAAATAGACTTAAAAAATGAAGAACTGATTCTTTTATGCTATTATTTGTTCAAAAATACAAAGAATGGCTGCTTTGTGTGTTTTCTACTAAAAGTAAAGTGCAAATGTCTTGAATGTATTGTGGTTAGTCTGCTATAAAGGGTTCTCCCAATCTATTTTTTTGTAATTGGGTGGACGTCTTTAGCCAGTTCAAGTACGATGCAGGAGGAAACGATTCGATCATGAACCAATATTTAATGACAGAATCTGTGTAATTTTAGAAAAATGTTTTCTCTTCACCACAAAACACAATAACACGTCATTTTGTCCATTAAAGTGCATTTGTTAACCAAAAAGATGAATGAATGAATGAATGAAATGGTTTATTTCAAGCAATCAGGTCATAATACATACATAACATATCACTTAATAAATCACAAGTAGATCACTTGAAAGGGAGTGGAAGGAAGCGAACTTATATAATCCCACCCCGACTCGACCATTTTCTCTACACGAATTATTAATATCCGGTTCAGGACTTAATATCAAATATTAATAAAATCAGGCTATTAAGGATCATTAATATCATTAATGTAATCAAGTTTCAAAGCATCCATGACAAATCATTTATATTAATCAGTAAAGAAAATTAATACCATAGTGATTGTAAACTTTTCAATAATCATTACTGCATATTACATAAACAATAATCTAATACAATTGTTTGACTTTTATAAAAAACATAAAAAATGTTTTGTTTGATAATCAAACGTTTTTTAAGTATAAAAAACAAACACGTTTTAAAGGAAAATTGTTCTCTGAACTCGACAACCTAAAATAATGTTGCTTTTTATTATTAAAGCAGCATTAACTGGATACACTTTAACTTAGAGTCCCCCGTGACTATTTTTTTTATTAAAAACAGCATTCCCAGTAGTGTTTTAATTATGATTATGACGTTTTTAACCAAAATCTCACAACCTAAATGTCTTAAAAAGCCATTTTCATGTTGCAATCTGCAAGGTCAGCCATCTTTGTGTCGCTAAAAAATGCAAATAAGTTTGGCTTAATACTTTTACATTAAATCCCATTTATTCCTTAATTTTCTTTATTTTATTTATTCACAAAACAATTCAAAATCACACGTGGATCATAATCAATGCATCTAATAATTGATTTTTGGCCTCAATCCAATTCAGAATCCTTTGCTTTTGAGTATTTCCTGATTTTGAGTGTTGATCCGATGCTTTTGTTACACAGTAAAACATAAAAAATAACAAACAGATCTAGGTCTTTTCCTATTCATATTTATTGACTTTTGTTTCTCAAGCTATTTCACTGTGAAATAGCTTGAGCAATCAAGTAATAATAGTGCTGCCAAAAACCCAAAAGAACATCGTACAAATATAATCATAAATTTGAATGAAATAAAAAAACAGCAGCTCAGCTTAAAATACCCAGCAGTAAACAAATGAGCGAATAAAAATACAACATTGTCAAAAGATAAGGCCAGGAATGTGCTGATTAGAGCTGTAGTCTTAATTCTTCCAGGATTAAAGAATAAAATGAATGTTTTTCTTGATTCAAACCAGCGTCTCCACCTTGTCGTGTATGAGCTTGTTTCTGTTCTCATTAATGTTTCGCGCAGTGTGGACTGTGTTGATGCAGTAGACTCTGTATATTGTTTTTAAGATGTTTAATGATGTTCATTACTTTAAATGCAGCTTTGCCTTTAACTGCTTTTGAAATGGCAAACTTGAGCGTCAAGCAGTTTGCAGTATTTTCACACATCAGACATGATGGTTTTGTGTGCCTCCTGCTCAAACTGGTGCCGTGTTCTGGTGCCAGTCGGTCCTGCTAAACGGGTCAATTTTATAATGGAAACGCTTAAAAATCCAGTCCGGTCCAATGGAAACCAGGAACTGGCTACGCTGCTACCCGGGTGGCGTGCTAGCGTATCACTTTAGTTCATGGACTTATAAAGTTTTTTTTTTTTTTTCATCAAGGCAAACATAAAAAGATCATCCAGTTTATTGACGCATTAATCGTTTTTTGAGAAGGTATTCACAAATAGAGAGGAAGGAAACATAACTGCAGAAGAATCTTTCTTTTACAAACCTTTCTTTTTATTAGAAATGTTATTACTGTAATTCGTAACAGATTTTATTCATGAACAATTTTTTAAAAACCCAATTTGGTGTCATGAGCAGGTGGTCATTTCTTGAATTTTTAAGCGTTTTTCATACCAGATGTCACTTTGCAGCTTGTCACCAGGTGGGTTTGCAGGTCAAGAGTGTGTAAGTGTGTGTGCATGCGTGTGTTGTGCTCATGCGTGCCTGTAAGCAGCCCTGCAGGTCAGCAGGAGCAGCCTGAGGACAATGGGAAGTGATGAGCATCTCGGAGCGAGTGCTGCTCAGCTCACAGTTGTTGTCGCTCGGTCATGTGTGTGTGTTTACACCGCGCGTCTGCTCCATTGACGACACAAATGCTGACACAGCGTGTCATGTTAGCCCCATCAAGGTCTGCTGGCCTCATTTCACCCTCTGTGTTCGTAAGCTGGTGTGTGATTGTGCGGATGTTTCCTGTCATTTAAAGCCCACTCTGTGTTTTTGAGCTTTTCATCTGAATTTATAGTGAAGTGTGTTTTTAAAACACATCTTCCATGATGCTTTTTCTATCAACGGTGCTGTTCTTTCTTGGGTGAAATAAGTGCAGCTCTCCTGCAAACCATGGTGTAATAGTATCTGACTCTGCGACGACCTCTGCAGCCACAGGAAACTCTCCCGTTCGTTATCATATATTTTCTATGAAGCGTCCTGCTGAATAATTCCGCTATGAAATGTGTCCTTCTGGAGATGGCGAGGCCGCCGGAGTTCGGATCTAACTATAGCTCAGTCTTTTACCGGCTCCGGCCCGTCCTCAGAGTCTCCCAGCTTAATCAGGGTGCTGGAAAAGTGTGCATGCAGTGGGAGAGTCAGCTGTACAGTGAGTAAGCTGTTCACTAACTGCTTGGAAAAACTACACATTGTTAGTGACAGTTTTGAGCTGAAGAAATCTCCTATAAGGAACTGCTGCACTTTTCTATTTGCTTCCTGGCAGGTGAGACTGGAGCCTTGTCACTCAGAAAGGCAGCAGTGTTTTTTTTTTCTTTTCATGTCAGAAATCTCATGCCTAAGCCTTACTTTAATTTAAGGTTAAAAATTCCAACACAAGGTTATTTATAGCTAATTAAATGTTTAAAAAATAGGTAGATGGAACCCAAAGAAGAGTTAATTATGATTTATTTCATTTGTACAAGAAAACATATACATTAAAGGGTCCATACCTTGAAAAATCAACTTTTTAAGCTTTTAAGAGTATTATACTGTTCATTCCTCACTTTAAAGAACCCCAAAGCGTTTTTTTTTTCTGAGTAATCCTCTAAAAACCTCCAAACAGCAGCCCTTCAACAACCCATGAAAATGGGCGGGTCCTCACATGCTTACATCACAAGTTGAGGACCGCCCCCTCCAGGAAGACTCTCCTCCTCCCCCAGGCTAACACAAACACTCTCCACAAAGCTAACAATGATCAGCTAGCCTTGCGAGTCCCCCACCCTCACCATGTGCAGACGCCAGCAGTTGTGAGCCGGTTTAGCGTTGGCCAAAAAAACGCTCATTCCATTTAGCGTTCAAACTCGTGAAGAAACTTCTGGTGAGGAATCTAGACGACGTGTTGGGATGGATCCTGAATGTATCCGAGAATGGTGCAAGCAAACGGGGGATAATGGGAAGACGGCAGGAGAGAGGGAGACTAATTCCTAGTGGAGAAAGGAAGCCAACTATTTGTAGTGGAGAAATTGAGTGGACTATATACTGGTGGAGAAAGGGATCAGACTATTTCTTGATGTAGGAAAGAACATACTATTTCCTGTTGAAGAAAGGGGGACGACTATTTCCTGGTGGAGGAAGGGAGCAGACCGTTCTCTGGTGGAGAAAGGGAGCAAACTATTTCGTGTTGGAGAAAGGGGGACGACTATTTCCTGGTAGAGAAAAGGAGCAGACTATTTTGTGGTGGAGAAAGGGATCAGACTATTTCTTGGTGGAGGAAGGAACATACTATTTCCTGTTGAAGAAAGGGGGCGACTATTTCCTGGTCAAGAAAGGGAGCAGACCGCTTTCTGGTGGAAAGAGGGAGCAGACTATTTCGTGTTGGAGAATGGGAGTACACCGTTTTCTGGTGGAGACAGGGAGCAGACTATTTCGTGTTACTTCTGGGTATAAAAAGAGTTCACAAAAATACCTAATATTTCATAAACAATTTGGTTTTTATTGTTCCAAAGGTGATATATGGTCATATAAAAAGATATAGTTTACTCTGAGAGACTTAAGAAAATCATGGTATGGGCCCTTTAAAATAATACAAGAAATCTCATGCCGTGGAAAGGGAGTAGAAAATGAAGAAAACCTTCTGCCCCTTTCTGCCCCTGTTACATGCAAACACTCAACAAAAAGCAAAAGGTACATCGACAAATATGTACACATTGTTACTCAAAATAACTTTTAGTACATACACATTAAAAACAGTTTAGAATAACATATAAAATGAAAGAATCCATAAATATTTTCTTTTCTTATTTTTTTCTTACACCCGTAAAGTAATGTTCATAATTCTAAAGACCCAACCCAAAGAAAATCATCTTTTTGGTGTTTTTAACATTTTCTTGTATACTTTTTTTTTCAGAACAGAGGACATGTATAAAATAATTCAAGATTAAAACTGCATTTCTGAGTATGTCTTTATTCAAATCCTGATAGATCAGGAGCAGATGAAAAACTTCAGTTTAAGAAGTTCATATTTGTGACGCAGCAACTGCAATGGGCGGGCCAAAGTCTCCCGTTCTGCTCCAAATCTAAAGCATTTTCCTCGTCTGAAATTAACACTGTTGATCAAAAAATATGAAGCCAATTCTTTATCATTATTACTTATTTTGTCAGATTGTGTTTATATACACATATGTGTAAACCACTGACAGTAATTGTCTAAAGTTTTATAAAGCATTCACTTAACAACATAAACTGTAAAAACTCATCCTGCTACTAATTGAATTAGTTCAGCAAGTGAGCTTCTGTTAGTATAATTGTTCAGCCTAAAACAAGCAGTTTCAGTTGATGTAAAAGGGAGACGAGTGCAGACAAGATGTTCTCCCGACAGACAGGAAGTTTGAGATCTCCTCTGAAGATCTTGTTTCGGCCGTGCGGGCAGTGTTACCGTCTTGTTTCATGTCAGTCGAGGATTGAAGTACGGAGAACAGAAGCAACTCCAGGTTTGGGTTTCCTCTCCCCTCACAAGTGTGACAGCCCACTCGCACAAGAACACACCTCCTGGATTCCTGCGTGCCCACTGAGTTGCAAAGAACATCCACAGAGATACTTTTTTCCCTCTCCTATTTCTTCCTCGCATCATTGAGTTGAGTCAAAAAGTGCTTATTATACGAGTGTGGACCCACTTTTTATGACTAATTTTTAGTTTGTAGAATATTGCACACGAGCGTTCCGGCGGGAATAGACCTTTGACTAAAAGGGCTTTGTATGTTCTGGTATTTCAGGGAGTAAAAGAAAAAGATCTTTTGTGCTGCATAAATCAGCCCAATCAGGGAGTTCATCGGGCTAATTTATGCAGCATTTCTATTCATTTATTGGAATTGCAAAATACAATGGAATTTAAGGAGCTGCACCAGTGAATGGCCCTAATCTCCTTAAAAAGAATCATATTAATGCTGATTGGGCAAGAATCTGGATTTCTAGTTGACTCAATGCAATAGTTTTGTTTGTAATGAGGCAGTGACACAGCAGTGTTTAGTTTTCTTAAAGTGTTTCACCTTTTGACCTTGAAAAATGATTGATTACCAGAAAAGTATTCTGTTTTTCTAAAAGGCATCTTTGTTTCCATTTGCTTCAATTTAATGGGTCGTTTGATTAAAGCATGAAAACATGCAGGGGGTTGTTTTCTTAAATTTTTACCCAATTAATTTATAAGTTTGAAAAGAGTAACATTACTCCCATGTTTGCATTCTTGGATCATAGTTATACCAGTTATTTACTGCACTTTTCTTTTGTTTTTTATTTTGTGTGTATCGTCAGCATCTTAACTGGCATATTAAAGCAAACAGTGAGACCACTTTGGTCCCTGTTGAGGCCACAGATATTCTCACACTCCCCACCAGCTCCTAAAATCGACCTGTTAGCCCCCCAGAGCTGCAGCTCAAGTGAAAATAGGTTTTCTCTAATGTGCGAAAACATTTTCTGTGCTGGAAGAAGTTTCAAGACACTGAACTTGTGTGAGAAGTGTCATTTTATTTCCCTTTAAAATGAGATTTGTTTTGAACCAATGGAAGCTTCATTTCTGTATGCGAATGACGGCGTCGGAGTCGATGATGAACATAATTTAACACCAAAACTCCTAAAAAGTAATCCTGTCCCTGTGATGCATTGATCGTTGTGACCTTCGTGGACAACTTTGGCAAAAAGTCTCTGTTGTGTTAATCTAGCGTTTGCTCAGAGTTGATGAGAGCGGAATTAAATGCAGGCTGTTTGCTTCAGCGAACCCGTATCCCTCAAGGCCCTTTAGAGACTTTTACCCTTTCAGAACCAATTAGCCACATGTTTTTCTTCAAGGTTTATCCTAAGTTTTCTACATTTCTGGCTCTTCAGAAGAGCAAGAAAAGCCTTCGAGTTTAGGAGCTAAATACCTAAGCCAGAGGTCACCCAACAACTAATGGTCTCTTAGAAATGCATCTGTATTTCCTGAGATGCCTTTTGACTACAAAGAATGCTGTGAGATGCTGTGTTGAACTGAGCACGGTAAGCACTATAACTTCAGGGTTTGTTGAGGTGAAATGACAAAAAGGATGTCTGGCATGAGAATTCAAAGACCTTTATCACCTTTATGGTCTTGATAAAGCAGTGTTCCTTCCTAAAAGCTGTTTACCAAGATGTTAGGTATGCATTTGTATGCAGTATGGTCGGTTCAGGTCAAGGTCTGCCTGTTTACCACTGATGGGTGCTCGGTCTGAATCTTGCCTCAGGCGTTTTCCTATTAGGCCTGGGAACTTCAAAGCAGAAATTTTGCTTCTGCAACACTTGTGCCATTTCTGTTTGGCTCTGTTCTTTACGAAAAGACAAAAATCCTCTTGTTCTTTAGACTAAGTAATGGCAGAGAAGTTACTATATAAAAGGATCAGAATGCAAGAAAATGGAGAAAAGCTGCAAACAGGTCCTCATTTGCATACTCTGTTGGTGTAATTTGTCACAATTTGTTTTGGGGTTGGATCCAGTTTAGAAGTGGTTAAAGGGTGGAGATGCTTTATTTTTGCCACAATGTCAGAGAATTTTCTCCAAAGTACTTTGATGTCAGAAAAATGTCTTTCAAGTGTGTTATGGTATAGATAAGCCAGGTTCAGTTTTATGTCTGTCACGGTTTATGAAAAGATTCAGCAACTGTGAAAAGCTGCAAATCTGATTCCTTTGTTTCACAATAGCTCAAAAAGATGTTTGAAATTATGAACATGTTTACAGTCAGTCCTTTATCAACCAACTTCTTAAAGCAACTCAAAGTAAACGGACATTTTCAACCTTTAGAAAGAAAATGTAAGAGATAAAAGAAATGAAAACAAATTAATACAAATAGGTATGAAAGAATGTATTAAGGAATGCAAGGTTAAGGTGCAGAAGAGTTGATCTAAGAGTATGCAGCTCTATTATGGAGAATTGTTTACATCGGAGTTTGTTTTCACTTTTGCTGTGCCTTTCAGTCTCTTTTAAGGCCCAAAGATCTTTCCAGTCACAGTACCTGCCACCCACTCAAACACAGGTCTATGCACTATAGGAGTCAAAGCTGCCACGCAAGACGCCACCAATCCATTCAGCAACATGGCGTTCAGTGTCTTGCCCAAGGACACTTTGACACATGAGTGCACAGATCTGGAATCAAATTTGCAATCCTGAAGGATTGACTGGAGATTGACTGATCTGTATCTGTGCCAAGGTAACCCATCATGTGAAATGAACTTTGGTGTGGTTCACTTCAGTGTGAATGTGGGAAGACTGTAAGACTGAAGGGTGTAACTGAGTAAGCACTGTGCATTATGGAAATGGAATAAATGGAAACATCCCAGAATTGGAATTATAAACTTGTTTTGTCTTTAAATTGGTGTAACCAGATGTATATTTAATGCATAACTTTCAGACAACTGATTTCCTCAGGTTTTTCTTTGAGCTTTTTACCTTATTTTGTTCTGGTCATAAGGGGAGGGGTCATTTTAGGCAACATCAAAGTTTTCTAGACATCATTCGTTGCCACATCATGGAAAACATGGATGATGTTGAGCGAGTAGCTTGAGTTTATTTGTTTTGGAGAGCTCTACAGAGGCTCCGGCAAACGTGTTTCCGTATCTCTGTTCACAGGATCCTTCAGAGTCTCTCCTGGTGCGGGGTACTTAACTCCAGCAGCCAGAGCTCTGCTTGACCCTGCTAGATCCTATCCCAGGATGGACAGGCAATTTACCAGGACTATTAAAGAAGAATTAGCTTATCTAAATCTACAACTCCATGTTTAGATAGTGTAGCAGATGAGCCTCATCCAGATGAGCTGGGGGACTGCTGAGGATGCGAGACGTGCCAGAGTCGAGGTCCACTGCCAAGAACATTACTTCCTACTGTCTCTGGCCCAGTTTGAGCATTAACCCAAGAGGGAAAAATAAAACTGGAGGCACTCGCAGTGGCTCTTCATCTGCAAGGGAGCCAACCTCCAGTGGGACAGCATAGTGAGCTCAGCTGCCCAGGAACCAGCAGCCTGGGCAGTGGAGCTCACTATGCTGTGTTGATAATCAAAGATAAGTGCAGGAAATTTTACTAAAAGGAATGGGAATGAATATGGATACAAGGACTGTAAAAAGCAATATTATAATATTAACAGGCTAGAAGTTCAGATTATACATCAATAATAACAAATGATCTGAAATAAAATTAAATAAATGCAGCATTATGAATTTTTGGTTTCACATTTATTGTTTTTTGAAGTGAGAAGATTATTTGATATACTCTGCATTTTGGTTCTTAACTGAAGCTTTGTTTATTAGATACCCAATAATGTATGTAATTATTGTGCACATGACTTTTTATTGATAATTTTATTTTAATGTTGGATAAAGCATTAAATGAACAAGTTGTGTTTTAAATTGTTCTAAAAGAAGGTTTTGGAAAAAATAAAAAGATACATTTGTTTGTAAAAATAGTTATATATCATAGATTACTAAGGTAATATACTGATTATTGCAATGTTTGCCACATCAAGATACTATTGGTATTGTGAGCCACGTATCGTGAATCGTGAGTTACCCTGAGATTCCCAGCCCTATCTTTGATACAGTGTGAAAGCAACTTCATTTCAAAGGTTCTTGAAGAGAAGTTGGCCCAACGGCTTTCAGCAGACTTGCACTCACTGAAGAACTGTGACAATACGACAGACACTCTGATGATTGAGTGCATGCAGAGACAATTAACTGTCTACAATTACATACATTTAACTGATGAGTAGAAAAACTATATTACAAACCCAACAGAGATCCAACAAATGAGAGTGTTTCCAGTTACTGTTTGGTCTGAGAGCTTGAAATTGAACTCCCTGTCTAATCAATTGGCTGAAACCACTTTTTGTTAAGACAACATACCATATCTAATTCTAGTCACAGCAACTACCTACCACTGACTACTGACTGATGAAGTAACATGTGCCCTTTTGGATAAATTGAAAATCAGATGCACCGCTGCGCTTTGAACCATTTCTATAGAACCTGTAAGTCTCGCTGTGGCAGGCTCTGTTTGGTAATGTTGAATTTCTGCTGTTAAAACTTTAAAACTGTGTGACCTTAAGACGAAGGCAATTTGGTCATGGAAAATATTTAGTCATCAATCATGACACCCACCCTCTTGAAAGGTTTGATGAAAGGAGCAGTTTTGACTGGATACTCACTGAGAAAAGGCTGGAAGGCAGAAGCGTTAGATTTACTTTCACACAGTCAATTGAAGCTTTGCAACTTTTGAATGAATGAATGAACTTTGTTTATATAGCACTTTACAATTGCTTATAGCATACCAAAGTGCTTCACAATAAAAGGAGGAAAGAATA
Organism: Oryzias melastigma; assembly: GCF_002922805.2. Classification (NCBI taxonomy): domain Eukaryota; kingdom Metazoa; phylum Chordata; class Actinopteri; order Beloniformes; family Adrianichthyidae; genus Oryzias; species Oryzias melastigma. The sequence goes on along the minus strand of NC_050514.1, from coordinate 30,839,294 downwards.
GAAATGAAAAAAAAGACAAATTAAGAACAAAATATAAAAACAGCATAAAATTACAAAAGCAGTCCGCAGTAAAATACACAAAAGTTAAATAAGAACACAATAAAAGAAATAAATAAAACTGTAAAATATTAAAAGTATTATAAAACTTGAAAAAAGGAAAACTAATAATTGTTAAAAAAAATATATATATAGTTCTTAGAAGATTGTAAAAATCGAAAGTGAACATGGAAAAGCTAAAGTGTCGGCTGGGTTTAGTTGAAGTCAATGTGTGTGGAAATGATGTCCTCACCAAGAATGATCTGGTAGATTTCAGCATCATGTGCAGATAAGTCATAGGAAATCTCTAGCAGAGATGATCTGGGCCGAAGGGGTTGTGTAGATAGTAAAACCAAGAGGCACTAACACCAAACCCTGGGCTACACCTGTGGGGACCAGATAAGAAGTTTTCCTCTCCGTAACACTAAAGATGAGTGTTCAGTCAGGTAGCATTCAAACCATGAAGATCCGCATTAGAGAGTGCAGTAAACACTGCTGTGGCTGAGTTGGAATAGAAAATTCATCAAACCTCCATTTTTATACTATTAATGCTATACTATTTATAATAGGTCCGTCTGTAAATCATCTATCTGTAGTTAAAGTTCCACTCCAACTATGTATTTTTATTATAAAATAATTCCTAGTGATCTTTTAATAATGTTTATGCAACTTTTAGCTCAAATAAAAATAAAAATGTGGTTTTTAAGACATAGCAACATGTTTCTGTTTACGCTCTCCCTCATTTAGCGACAAGTGCCTCGAAAACCCAAGCTAACATTAGCATAGCAAAATAAAATGGTGAACACGAAGTATATCCAGTCGTACAGTTTAGAGCCAGATGGCAGTTCAGACAAGGATAATGAAGACGTCAATGGATCTATTTGTCTGCAAGTGGATGATTTAGAATTGAAAGCTAGATTTTGTCCGGCCCATGGCAGTGAAAGTCAGAGCATTTTCATACATCTGGTTTTCATCTGCTCCAGATCTAACGTGATTTGAATAAGGAAATGCTCAAAATTGCAGTTTTAATCTTAAATTTGTTTATACATGTCCTCTATCATGAGAAAAAAGCTACAAGAATGTATTAAAAACACCTAAAACACAATTTTCATTGCAGTGGGTTTTTAAAATAGAAAAATGTGCTCATGTATTCTAAAAGAATACAAAGGAACTTAAGTGAATTTGGTCCTAAGAGGTTCTTAAAAGTCTCTTGTGGATTCTAATTTTTTCCATCACCTGTAATTAGGCTTAAAATTAAACTCAACGATAGGATGTAATGCATTTAATGATTAAAATAATAAAATTAAATAAAACAAAGAAGAAACAGGTGTTTGTTGCATTTGAATATAAAGTAGAAGAACATGAAAACTTTATTTTTAGGCAAACTCTCAGATCAGTTTTAGTCTTCTGGCTGAAAGAGCAAGCGTACAAAGTTTATGCAGACATCTGAGTGTTTGAAAGGAGCACACCTGTGCTTCTTGAGTGAAGAGTATGATGACGCTGGAGGCTGAAAGCTCTGAGAGAGCCTGAAGCAGGATGTTTGAGTGCAGAGGTGGAGAAAGGAGTACAGTGAGCTGCAGGTGCGTCTGTCTGGGAGTACTTCCGCAGGGGAATTGCATTCATTCGATTGCAAGGAATTTTGACAGCAGGGTGCAGAACAGCAAAAATAGAATAAGTTTTAGAATTTTGTCACCTAAAGAAAGAATATTGCAGAATATTACCCTAAATTATTGACAAAATATGTATTTACATTTAAAATTTCAATGTACACTTCTGTTAATGCTAAATCTTGATTCATTCTTTCCAGGGGATGCTTTACAAAGTGTTTGTTATGCATTTTCTTTTTATTTGCAGCGTTTTACCACTTTTCCTATAATAACAGTTCTTTAAGCCCAAAAATATAAACTGAATTGAAAAAAAGAACCAAAATTCCTAAAGAATTTTTGTGACATTTTCTAAAAACTGTTTTATGGATGTGTAGATAGCTGTTCATTCTGAATAGGGCTGTAATGAGAAACTCGCAATTTGCTCCTGAAATTTTGAGTATGAAATATTTGAAACATCCAAGACTGCTAAATCACGATCTCTAAAAATGTAGAAGAGTTTAGTAAAAATACAAATTATTGCTCTAAAAAGCAAAATAACGTTGGATTTTAAGTTTATAAACTAAAAATAGGCCGAATGTGCAGCGCTATCATCATAGGAAGTAAACAAATCTTCAAAATAAAGTGTTGTTGAAGTTTCTCATTTTCAAAGTAAAACCATTTTGTGACAGAGTTTTTTTTTATTGAACAAATTCAAGGTACTCAGATCCTGCAAGATTTATTTAACTCCAAGACCCAAGACATATTTTGATGTTTATTTTAGTTGTTATGACATTCTGTTTATCAACCAAGATTTTTTGTTATATTTGCTTGCAAGTTTAATTAATAGAAAGATTGAACTTCTTAGAATAATCGTGCATCACTTTGATCAAGACTGTTAAAGTAGGCTATAAGAACACTTGACTCCACAAATCTAATTTAATCAATTATATTAGATTTAAATTTGTTTTTATCAAACATGTCGAAGAAAGTAAAGCTAGACCTTTTTCTAAAAATGTTTAGATTGCTTTTATAGGATTATTTACATTGGGATCAGCACACTTTGAGCTTGGTCACTGTGATGTTCCCTTTGAGGACTGCGCTGTCGTTCTGTTGCGCCGCCGTGTCCAATCTCATGAACCAAACCAGGCTTCAGTGTGACTCAAGGAGCCAGAGCAGCGCAGCCCGAGACCCAGGATCCCATTAGTATGCTAATAAAGTCACTTCTCTAATGACTGATTTGCAATTCAGTGCATTTTCTCCTCACTCTGCTTGTATGCACAAATAAGTGCAATGCTCTTGTGGCACACACTTCCATGTTAATAATTAGCAGATTTTTTCATGTTTATATTTCCTGGCAGTGAGTTTATGACCTCCACTCCTTTCCTGTCTCGTCCACCTTAACACAGCAGAGAGAATCCGTCTTGATGGGTGGTGCTGCAACATCAGCATCACAGATGACACCTGCTCCGCCACAGTGGCTTTTTGTTGTGCTGATATAGATGTCTGACTGTTTATTTTCCTGTCTTTCTCAGTGCTCAGCGGCCTCTGCTTTAATGACTGTAACGAACATGTCAAGGTAAGAACTCCGCTCTCTTTTAAGGAATAAAATAAAAGTGTGATATTTATTCTTTTGTCTGTTTGCTTATCAGTAAAAAAGCCTAGTTGGTGGCAAACAAATCTGAATATAAATATATATATATTTGTCTTCATTATAGAAGAAAAACTGCATGAACTGAATTCAATTGAATTGAAAATAAAAACAGTATTTTTAAGCATGTTTGAAAATGATGAAAATACGACCAAATTAACCCATTAATGATTGTTTGCAACATGTATAGATTGGATGACCATAAAGCTTTAAATTGCTTAATTATCAAGTTAATTAAAAGTTTGTGACCAAACATACACTCAGTTTTTAAAGAAGTTTAACAAAGACTGTTCACATGCGAATAATAAATCCCACCTAGTTCTCTGTGAGTGTTTCTTATCAAACAAAAGGTTGAGTTGAGTAAAAAAAGGTTCTTTATGCTATGTTTGTACAACTGTAAAAAAAAAAAAGAAAGTCTGTGTGCAGAAAATGTAGAAATCTGTTCACAAGTGTGTGGAAATGAGAATAAAACTACTGTTACATTTTCTCTGTTCAAGTATTTATGTTTATGAGATGTTGAAACAAAAGAGCATAAAGCAGCAGATCATAAATACTGTAGTTGGTAATCTTCTCTTGTCATTTCTAGGTCAGGGTTGGATCTCCTTCTTACTAAAATGCAAAACCACTTGATGACAAACAGAGTTTACAGAGTGTCTGTAAATATCTGTAGTTTATCAGTAACCTGAAGCAGTCTGCCTGATAAGACCCCAAACTGGTTCTCAGTTAAAGCACTGATTTTGTTTCACAATTTAATTAAAAAAAAAAAGGAATTCATCTTTAAAGTTAACTTTCAAGGCTTTAGCTGCGTTTCCCTCGACTATGAAAATGCACAAATTGGATTTACGATAACAATTTTGCCTAATGGAAACACGACAATTTCTAAAAAACTTGCCTGTGTTGGAATAAAAAACTGAAATGTACACACTTTTCGGATTTAAATGAGTCAAATAACCAACAAACGGAGACCAGTCTCATACAAGGCTCACATTGGGCGCGAAAACGCTGCAAAGCGCGCAGAGCGGAGTCCGCGCAGCATCCGCTCTCTCCTGCAATTCACACCAGACGCGCGTTTTTCTACAACGGTTGACAGCTTCTGGTAGAGCTTTTTTTTGTTGTTGTTTTTGCCATCATTGGTAAATGAATAACCTAAATATATTACCCTATGTTTCTGCTAAGAAGAAGCAAGTAGTTAGTGGGTCTACACTTCTTTAATTTATCTATTTTTGAGACACACAGAGAGAAGTGTCTGTTTTTGGGGTTTGTGTGTGCGTCGTGATTGTATGTTTATTTTTATCTCTACAGAAGGTTTAGATACAAAAACATGATCGCATTTGTCAATCGCAGTGTTTTTTTGAGATATTTCTTTGATAGATGAAACTTGACAAGTATTCTTGACATCCTTGTTTTTGAATGACTTTTCCTCGCAAGTTGATTTGTCTTTATTTGCATAATTATGATTTGATGAAATCGATGTAATTGCAAATTAGTATTTTTTTTTCTAGAATTTCAATAAAGTTCTGTCTATATCTGTAATGGAAACACAACTAATGTTTGCTTGGTTATGAAAAAACATTGTTTTCCCATTTTAACTGAATAAAGATATAATATTCTCTAGTAAAATTTTAACTTCATACATTCAAATGAACGAAATACATTTTTTTCCAATTACTTAAAGAAAACTGGATGCATGGATGTGATTAATCTGTGTTGATTCTCTAAGTACAGATCGTTTTGATGTTGATTAATTGATTTTTCCTAAACCCAGCCCTACTTAAAGCTGCAGTCAGCTTCGTAGGCCTTCAGAGGACCAAACCCAAGAAGGACGACTCCAAAGAAATTAGGGTTCCAAACAGCATGACTAATGCATTCAACGTTTATAGATGAGCTGAATCCTTTTTGGGACATTCTTTCTGGGGCAGGGAGAGCAGAGCTGACTTCCTTGGGAATGTAGTGAATCACATTGTTTGTAGTTAGAAAACAGGAACCCTTTAAAAGAAAGGCCTTTTTAGTGCCTAACTTAGAGAAAATGTAAAAATATGTAACCTTTAGTATTTTAGTTTTGAAGTTCTTTTTTACTACATTAGTATTTGCCATTCAATTATATATATATATATATATACACTATATATAGAGATGTATATCTACATATATAGGNTATATATATATATATATATATATATATATATATATATATATATATATATATATAAAATATGTCATCAAAGTCTAGAAAAGCCCAGAAAAACGCAGTGCTAGGAACAGCTAAGATACTGCAGCAGACTCCTAAGCTTCCTGGCCTCTGGTAGGACCAGAGCTTGGAGGAAAAACCGCCCGAGGAGGGTGAGAGGGGCGTTTTTTCTTTTTAATTTATATATATATATATATTATACATATATCTGTATATATTTTATATAAATGCATTGAAGAATATTTAACATACACACATATATATATATATATATATATACTTTACCTTAAAAATAGCCTCTCTTTGTATCACGTTTCTTTGTATTACACAATAATCCCAAAATAAACTTGAAACAGTTAAAGAAAATGAAATGACAAGTAATAAATATTGTTTTTTACTGCAAAAATCCTGAAAACTGACATAAAATTGTTTTTGAGTTTTATAACAAATATCAAAGGTGTATGGAGACAAGAAATGTCGATAAGCCAAAAAATAAGAAAAGTTGTGGTCAAAACAATATAAAAAATGCATTTAAAAGGCAAATGCATTGTATAAACTAAGTACAATCTTCAAATGATTTATTAAAAAGTTATCACAGTTATATGCCACAGCTCCTGTATGTTTTAAATTAAAAATCAAACAAATAATAAACATTTATGTTAAACTTTGAATGAATACTGCTCTCATGGTAAGTTGGCATCATGTAATTGGTAAACTCAACAGTGACGGTTAAAATGTGGATGGGTGTGTTTCTATAGAAACCTGCGAGACTATATCTTAAAACTTTTTAAAGATCTCTTTCAATGCGGCCACGCAGAGCTGTCGATGGTACATTAAGCTTTCGCGGTTAACCTGTGCTGTCTGTTTGGGGGTAATAAAGATCCATTTCTGTATTATAAATAACAAAGCAGGGAAAGAAATCAATGTTTTGAATCTTCGGCTATGGGTATCTTTAGTGTGTCATGATGTGATCAATAGCAGATCTTCACATGTAGTTGCAAATAAACAGTAAAAAAGCAGCCAGTGGTATCACTCTTCATACAACCTTTCACCAGTGGAAAGAACACATTAGCTTTGACATGGACAAAAGGCTGCTGGTATTGGAGTTGTTTTGCTTTTAGTCCGTCCACTCTAAGTGAAATTTATGATGAATACAAGCGGTGCTTGCAGCTGTTTTAGCTCCTATCCTCTCCCATCCATCAAGCGGTTTGTGTCTTTTCATTTCACTCTTCTACTCCTCTTCTTCTTAGTCACACCTCTTTCCCACTTCCCCTCCTCTGGGTTCCTCTGTGGCTTCCTCGTCTCTTTCTCCTCATCTGTTTTCTTTGGCCTCATTTCTATTCCCCTCTGTCCCCACCGCTGAGTGTCACAGCATAAAGGGCCGAGTCTCTCTCGCAGCGTGTCTGCATGCGTAACACACTCGCAATTAGCCGATGTGAAGCGCAGAACGGCTCCACGGGTCTCATCATTAGCCGTCAGCCCCCTCATAATGAGGAGATAAGACAAGAGTTAAGTATCTACCCACACAGGTGCATAAACATGCAAATGACGCTTTCATTTATGCTCAGGCAGACTCCAGCCAGCTGGGTCAGACCTTTGATACGCCACAAAGTGATAAAAATATAGGAGCTGCCTGGAGTTATTCTCGTGCCCTCCTGATCTCTGCTTTCCCCCGCCTGACTGACAGCTAATGTCAGTCATACGTCAGCTAAAATATTTCTTTTTTGGCTTGTGTTTGTCTCTACAGCCTTTCGGGGTGAACCAACCAGGTGCCTATGTCATGTACACCACAGCAGACTCCAATGGCAAGCTGAAAAATGCCTCAGGTAATTCTCTCCCTTCTTCTCTCTGTATCCCTTGTTTACCTTTCCTTTTCAGTCCAGAAAACTGATTTAAAAAAAGGTGTTTGTCTATAAGAAAAAGCCTGTTCTTGAGCTCAATCCCTCTGTGGAAGGGTTTTTAAAATGTAACCTTCAAACAAACGCAGATGTCCTTGTGGCTTCCATACCCACAAAGCCGTAAATAAAATGAATTGCGGGACCTTGATTTCTTTGATTTTGATTTTCTTTTCATCCCCTCTGTATTTAATTAAAAATAAAAACGTGTCCCGTAAATGTAAAGGAGGAGCGGCGTGGGGTTTGCAGCTAAAAGGCAGTCTCAGGTTTGTAGGAGGACAGAATCTAACTGACAGCATCTTTTAACACCAACTCGGTTACCTGAAGTGTGAGCTGACAGGTGCTTACCGAGGTGGGAATGCAGCTGTCTCTTCTGGACTTTGTTTACGAGAGTGTAAAATAAAAATGCATGGCATTTTTTTCAGGAACTGAAATGGGTCCTTCTGATTGAGTTAGACTGAACCGCATATTCCTGGTCTGTGCAGGTTTTCAGCATCACTTGTGGATTTTCAGCCTCGCTTCGGTTTAGTCTCCTCACCTGGAGTTAGACGGGAAGGAGAAGGCACTTTTTGGTGATGTTGTGTGACTGAAGTGTGGTGGGAAACTGAGAAAGTATGATAAGAAAACCTCCAGTTGAGTATGGAGTGACCAGGTCAAATGAATAAAAAAAAACAAGCTTCATACTGAACTGTCAACTGAAAAACATCTGTTGGTCTCTGCTGGCTCTGTAGGAACCTGATTTCCCTTTTTCTTGGAGCCTTTGTCTCTTTTTCTATTTTATTACAATAGCCCAATTACACCACACATTTGTCTCTATGGGCTTCGCATTGATAATTGTCCAAAAACATAAAATCAGTCATTAAATATAAACAATACCTGATTGCTAAACCAAACCAAACAGACTAAACTAGATTATGACACCCTTCGACTTGAGTGTGGCATAAGGACATCGTACATACTAACGCTTCACAATACACTAAGCACATGTATGACAATTATATATCCACTTGTAACTATACCCCTTAAGGTGGTTGTAGCTTCAATGGCACTCAAAGACACACCTGTACTACCCTTAAGCTGCATCTGCTCTCCTCTACTAGCCCAGACAACCCAAAAACCTGCAGTATCCATACAGGTCAACCCCCGTACAGCTGTGTGTGACCAAGCCTTTTCAGTGCCTAATGATGAAATCTTTTTCATCAAACCAACAGTAAAATGTCTTTAACTCAGCTTCCAAAATAGGTTTCATAGAGAATAACTGCAGAAGTTGCTTTACAACTCAGCTCTGTAAAGTATGTAATTAAAGCCAGTCAAAAAGCCTAAAGCTTCAGCAATTTGATTATTAAGTAGTATCTATTAGAGCCATGGCCTCCTAAGGATTAGACTTCTCTGCATCAGTTAATGGACTTTTCTTTACCAAGCTGCTTCAGATTCCTAAAGAACTACCTTTACCTTCAGTGAGACGGATGCTGACGGAGATCAGGTAAAACTCAGAGGACAGCAGCTACTTATTAGCCACAGATTACTCCACTGTTACAGTGTGGGAAGGACACGGATCTGATGAGGACAAGATGCAGTGACAGCCTGGGGTCAGGGGTATTTATAGCCCTGGTGCATCATGATCCCACTTTGTCGGATTTCATTTGTCTGTTAGCACAGCTGGAATGCAAATTTAGTAAATTAAGAAATAGTAAAAAAAAAAGAACACTTTTACATGATTTGTGTTCTACTGTGTTTGTATAAATGTTGCATTTACTAAAACAAAGTGGACAAAATATTCCGGTTCTCTCTGCACTCTCCAGTTCTGTGAAATATGCAGTTAATGGTCATTGAGTGTAAGAGTGGGGAAGTGAGAGCCACAGGATGTAGGAAGAAAGTTCACCTGCGCCCACTCCCACTGCAACCAATATGAAGAGGATCCACACACAGTCTCTTTGGTTAAGTTTGTTGGTAGTTATTTTGGGAATGATTTTCAAACCTCTCAGGCCAACGTTTGCTCACACAGAGACCAAAATCCCTTGTTTGTTGGAAACGCTTTATTTAAAGTGTGGTGCACCAATCAGTATTTATGAATACAGTTCTATTCGGTTTAGACATGAAGCTCCAGATATCATTAAGCTATGAGTAAGAAACTTGTCTTTTTTTATTAAGAATTAAATTAGAAATCATCAGTGTCCCTCTGGTGCAGAAAAGCAGTCTTTGCCCAGTGACAGTTTTATTTGTAAATCATTTTATTTACTCGTTTTGTTGCTCTGTTCTGACTTTAGGCATCGTTGATTTAAGAGCAAGCAATCAAAAGAACATAAAAACCAACTGAATTAAAACTGTTAATTAAAAAGTGATAAAAACACAACAGTCAAAGATAAGAAAAAATCAGTTCAATGTGTATATTTTCATTTTTTTGTTATATATAACAAAAAGGAATATTTCATTTATTTAAAGCCGTAACAGAAAACATAACCTTTGCTCTTCACCCGAAACTTTGATTTCCTCATTTATCTCTTACTTCACTCTGTAAACCAGTATAAACAATCCAAAGGCTGCAATAGTCACACACAACGCACGCGTGGACGTAGACGGAAATGAGTTTGTCATTTTCTTTAAAGACCAACTGTGATGAAATTTGTGTTTGTGGTGTTTTTAACATGTTCTTGTGACACTTTTCCAACGATGGAAGACATATTTAAAGGAAATTATCTTTTAAAAGATATTTCTTAATATTGTTCGCTATATTTGTTGCACTGGACATGTTATGTTTGGGGTGTGAGGGGCTGTAAGCTAACAGGAGAGCGTGTAAACAGATGGATGTCAGGAAGCAGGGGCAGACTTACGCCAAGCCCCACCCACAACTCTGAGGTGAATTTCTGATGAACTACTGACGCCCTGCAGAAAGTATGTCCTAGAAAACGACAAGGGTGTTTTATTTTGTCTAAAATGGCATAATTAAAGTTAAAAGACCACTGGGAACACTGAAAGTAAAGGAAACGATGATCAGAGTGGGGCTTTAAAGGTGTTTACAAAACCAGAAAGAAAAGACTGCCAGCTTAGCATCTTTTTATAAGCTTCCTATGAGCACAGATTTGGAATTACAAAAGCAGAATTTGGTCCAGGTCAAAATTGATGATAAAATCAGATTTTTTTACAAGCTGTCAAAGCCTTGGATGATAAACGCCACACTTGTAGTTTGTCATAAGTATACATCAACAACTCAGAAAAAAACAAATTGGTCTCTGCTCTCATCCTGTTCCAGATGCTCTCATTTTTTTTTCGTCTAGTCAGTAAAAACTTCACGACTTGTAAAAAGTCTGCAGATGTCTGACTGTGTTGCTGTCTGGTACATCAGAACACCATATGTTTCACTCTCAGTCTCTCCATCATCATTCCTGCTCCTTTTTTTCCCCGTTTCAGTGCTCGGAAAAGATTTAGAGAAACATCGGAGAGCTTTAGCGGGGCGGGCGACTCCCCGATCCCTTTTTAACAGCCGGGAAATGCAGCCCGTATTGTAACTTGAAGTGCGTTTAATATGATTCTGTAGTTTGCACCTTGGAGAACAGAGAGCCAGGCGGCTGGAGAGGAGCGATGATGGATTGCGCTCACACTCGTACACCGCGGCGCACAGGCCTCTCAGCTCTGCCTCCGAGCGTTCTTCACTTACCCTTCACCCCCCTCCTGAAGGGAAGAGAGAAGAAAGGAGAGACGATAATGTGCTGAGAGATAAAAACAAGAAGTGAGAGGACACAATATATTGAGTTCCAGAGGACGCTGTGACAGAAGAGAAAGAGGGAACTGATTTAGTGTGGGATGGTGAAACCTAGACGATACATGTCGGAGGCAGATGTTTAGTCATTTTAATCTGGAAAGGTCTGGAGAATCAGTCTGCAAACACATTCTGCAATCATCTCACTCCATTTACAGACATGGTAGGCAAGCAGGCGCGTTAAAGTGATAATGTCATCCGTGCTCGTGTGGGAAAGGTCAACAGCAACGCACCTGTTCTTTCCTCTGTTTAGACTCTCCATGTGCCCTGGGTGTGGGACGGTGACTGTATATCCTCACATGGTGACGTTGTGTGTTTGTGTGTGTGTTGTGATACTAAACAGGCTGGATGGATGAGCATGGACTGTGCTTCTGACAACACCACATCTCATTATCAGCTAACTCCTGCTGAGGCACACAGAGGGGCATGGGAGGGAAGGAGGTGTGATTGTAGAGATTTATAGTTGATCATATTCATTAAGAAACCTTTTAATGTGCTCTTTCTCCTGTTATGCAAACTCATATGCAAGAAAAATAAAAGCGCAGCAATGATTTTCCTTCAGGGAAACACTTAACATGTTAAATGAGGACTACGCGATCCAAGCTTTGTTCACTTTCTCTTACTAGATTTCCATAAACAAAATAAACCATTTTCATTCAGATAAATTAAAATGTTTGTAGGGTTTGTTCTGCTACACTAATGTTGGATCCCAGATGGGAACTCCATTCAAATAGGCATTGATGAGGAAATTCTTCAGACTAAAAATAAAAAAAATCATCACTAAGTTGTTCCAAACCACTATGCTTAGTACTTAGATGTGTATTAACTCTTTGGTTTGATTAAAACCCCCTGACCAAATGTGTAGTAGTGAAAACACTCAAGTCTAAATAAAGGTTAAATAAATAAATAAAAGTCTGGCAATACGATGCATTGCCCAATTCTCATGATACAAAATGTATCGTGAGACATGCGATACGAATTGGTATCACGATACGATACCAATTCTTACATGTGTCTCATGATACAATACTTATCGTGAGACATCCGATAAGAATTGGTAACACAATATAATACCAATTCTTATTGTATCGTGAAGCATACGATAAAAATCGGTACCACGATTCAATACCAGTTCTATACGTTTCATGATGCCATAGGTTTCGTAAAACATACGATAAAAATTGGTATCACAATACAGTACTAAATGTTAGCGTATGTCTCATGATACAGTACGTATTATGAGACGTACGTTGCCAGAAGTTTCTGCAAAAGCCCAGTGTGCATCATTGCTCACGAGGATGGGGAATGTAGAAACAATGCATTGTTTCTACAAGAACATATTTAAATGCGTTTTTTTTTTTATTTTTTTTATTTTTTTTTTTTTTATAAAACATCCAAGACTCTGACATTTCTTTTTTTTTCTCTTGTACAGGAAGATTTGTCCAGTGTTGTTGATGTGTACTGTATATTTACAAACAATTTTAGACAAAAAACACCCAGGAAGACCCAATACTCGTTTGCAAACATAATTTTGAACCTTAAAAACGTCTTTTTTTAACTGATTCTTCTTAAAAAATGTATTCCCCCTTTTGATTCTCTCATCACTCTCCTTCTCACATAAATTCCCTGAGATGGAAATCCAGCTTTGTACCCTTCCCATAACCTATTACTTGAACTGATAATATTTGGCTGTTAGTTTCCCTAAGTTGGTAATTGAAATCAGATGGATATCGTCGCCATGGTAACAGGCTTTAGGGAAGACTCCGGGCTTTTTGAGGGTAAAAGTAAGCGGAGGACCGGGCGGGAGGAGAGTCGTAAGAGCTCCGATCAATGTGCAGCTTTCTGCCGACTGTCCAATTAGTGTAATGAGTTCAAAGGATTGTCCGCCAGGCGCACGCCGTGCACAGTTGTTGTTTACACATGCATAACCTTTAATATAATGCCCACCTGTAGCAGCTCATCCAGCGGCACACTGATCTTATCTGCTTGACATTTGGAAAATCCAAAACAACTTGACTGATAACTCAGATGGGAAATCAGACGAGTTCGTATTTGTGTCGACGCGTTCATCGCTTCAGTTTGTTTCTGCTGCGTCATGAACCGTCTTAAGAGCCGCTCATTACGCTCCGTGTCCCCCTGATCTACGGCCTTCCATTTACAGAGAGCTCATCGGGTCAGCAGTGAAAGTTACCCGCTTCTCTGACCATTTTTATTGCCTACTGTATGGAGGATAATCCTGAAACACGCAGAGAAAATTCACAATCTGAAGGTAAGATGGGAGAGGAGGTGATCAGAGGAATCGACTGGGCTGAAAGGTGAGAAAATGGGAGGACAGAGCTGAAAGCAGAGTCGGAGAGAAAGGCACAGAAGTGAAAATAGGGGTAAAATTAGAGGCAAAAAGATGAGAGGAGAAGAGATCAGAACAAAGGAAAGGAGAAAAGAGGGAAATATTGCAGAAGAAAAAAAAACAAGAGAGGAGCCAAGCGTCCACATGGAGAATTGACTATTGATCAGGCTTCTTCTCGCCTGGTTTTCAATCCTTTACCTCTCCGCTCTATCGCTCTGTCTCTTTTCCCTCCAACTTCTCACCATTTGAATTACTTTGAAAAAGAGAAGAAGCTGTTAAATCTTTGTAGTTTGCTGCTGCCTCAGAAGTAACCATGTTCTGAAAGCGTCATTATTCAGCTCAAAACCCTTAAAAGGCTTTTGTCTAATGGAACCGCCTGCAGTTTTAGATCATTAGTGATAAAGAAAAACAATCATTTGGTTTATTAGGAAAGCAATATACGTCCAACTACACCATTCTCATATCTTCTTTTAATATTTTTTGTTTTATTTTTTATGTCAATAAACTTGCATTCAATATTTTGGAATTTGTGTCCATTGAATCTGGTCTAAAGTATTGTTTGTCACACCCATATGTCCATAGGAACAGGATTGAAAGAGTTTAGTTAAATAAAGCTTTAATCATGGAGCACTTTTACTTATATAAACCACAAAAAAAGAAGCAACTATATAAAATAGAAGTTAGGAAAAGCAACAAAAAACTCAGGGATAAAAATTCATAAAAGCAACGTTTTAAACTCTATGGACCACTTGCTTCAGTAAGTAAATTTATTTACAGTGTTTATAAAAAAAAAACTGCAATAGAATCAGCAAAGTTGTCATCTTTATTTTTTACAATTCTTAAAGCTAAAATCCCTCACTGCACACTTTATACACTTGTCCCAGACAGACATGAACATTTTCTCACTTTACTCTCTTGTTTGAACTCTCAAAGTTCGAGTAAGAGGGGAAAACTAATACAGCCAGAAAGGACATTTCTAAAATAAATTTTGTCCAAATTTTAGTTACGATTGGTTAGGTTACCTTTTTTTGTGAGCTTTGCCGTTCTAAACAATATAAGCGACTCTGCACTTTCCGGGGATGTGTGACATTACGTGAAAAGGGTCTATTGGATGGTGGCAGTGGGGAAGCAGCACATTGGGTTGGCTGGACGGTGACAGTCTGAAATCGGCCAATCCTGAGACGGTTTTGGGGACTTTGGAGACCCTCCTATCAGTCAATTATTGCCTTCCTGCCTCTGAACTGAAACAGTGCAATCTCTAAGTGTACCAAGGCGGCCAATGTCAACTTTTAGAGAAAAACTGTCTGGTCGTCATAGAATTTTAACTTTTTTTTAAACTTCCATAACCACAACACAGCATATAAAAATGTGACGGAATACAATCCCACCAAATTTACTGAAAAACTTTTATTTGTGTTGCCACGCTGTGGCATTTTGGGAAATGTGGCCGTAGTCTAAGTTAAATTGTTTTTTACCCTGTATGTGTATCCTCTTTCTCATTCAAAAGATATTTCGTAAGTGATTCGGAAGGAAGTTCTATCTTATTTTATGAAGAAATTGAACCGTCTTCAATGCTATGAAATCCGATCGTTTTAGATTTGACAAAAAGAGGATGAGTGTCGTCACGATATTTAGTGCAGCGAATTGTTCTGATAGACTTTTGTGTAGTATATACAGAGAATCCCCAAATGTCAATGACATATTGAAGTGCAACATTTCTCCACTCATGTCACAAAGGGATAATTCAAATACATAACAGT